>NC_092864.1:78817902-78873534 GCF_032062135.1 Pyxicephalus adspersus | reverse complement strand
AAAAAAAAAAGCTTTAATAATTGTATTCAGTACATGCATGCCTTCAGTACATGTATGACCTAAACCAGTTGTTTGAACTCTCAAACCACAGGGCTGCTCCTTAAAGAACCAGCATCTGCTAATTTGACCGGCGGCAGCAGTGAGAGGTGGTAGTACAGCATTCCCCATGGAGCTGCAACAGGGTAATACTACCATGTAGTCAGGATTTCCAGCATGAAGAGAAACAAAACCACAACTTCACTGTCAGTGTAAATCTAGACTTAGTATTTAGAAAAAAATCTTTGTTACGCATTAAACATTTTGCTGTAATGCAATGTTTGTATTTATTGGTAAATATAGTCAGTATACCCAGAACTGCATAAATATTTTGGATAGTCTCTACTCATGAACCTATTCTATAAATGAACCTATTCTATAAATGAGTCTTCTTAGTAGGGTCAGAGGTGCTTCAGCAAAAAAATAAATAAATCCACTTTAGAATGGAAAACAAATTATCTATTGCTTTAGATTTTTTTTCTTTTTAAACATAATGCTTAATCTTGATTTAAATTTTCTTTTTATACAAAAAGAAATGCATTTGTTTCTATTAAAGACAGTGAATTTACAAGCGATAAAGGGCCTCTGGAAAAAAAGAAAATTGTCCTGTGAGAGAGCATTCATTTTAAGTTGCTTTCACAATTCCTCCAAATAGCTCATGAAAACATCAGCCTATGGTCCACTGTAGAGGTCAGGGTCCCTGGAGAGAACAGAATTTTGGCCATAATAGATTTTCACATGCTTCCCAGTTTTAAAATTGTTTCTTTTCGACACTGACTGATGCAGAGGGAATGTGAAGGCTGTGGGAACTGGCAGTACCAGCCATAAACCATACATCATGGGAAAATCAGTACCCCAGATCCCTTGCAGATAAGATGTAGAACGGTAAACTTGACTTTAAATTATAACCAGTGTAACAGTATTAGTTGGGCCTAAGTTTGTTCCAATCTTTATATTTTCAGATGCTAGAACATAATACGTAGAAAGGCATTCAAATAAACATGTTTTATGTAAAGCAAGTTTCTTGTCTGCAAAATATTACAGGCAGATTTGCTATGAATCTTCAGCAGCACAGCAGTTCTTAGCATTGCTTAGCAATATGTAAACATTGAGGGCTTATTTACATGTGAGTGCTATGCCTTGCCTCAAGACAGCCTATTGACCATCTGACATTAATAAAAAAAAAAGTGCATGCACTATTTTTAGGAGAGCAGCACAAGACACAGCAGTGAGTTACCATGCATTTTAATGCACTGCAACCAAGATATCATGGTAAGGTACGTTGGGGTGAGCTTGGGATACAGCCTAAAATGCTTTAAAATACGCTTTTCAGTTGCATGCATGGAATGAAACCAGAAAAAAAAACCTCCCGTTTTTAATAAAATATATTATAATTTGTTACGTTAAGCTGCCCACATACACACACACACACACGCCCAATTGTACATTCTTATACAATCATGTTCAGATTTACCAACAGCTATGTAGCTGAAACAAAATGTAACATGTATGGAGGCATTGACCTACTCTTGAACAAATACTTGTCTTGTGGCATAGGCAACAGATAATGAACATGGTGCTGACTTCTTGTAGAAAAAGAATGCAGTAAAATTATATATTTGAGGTGTTACATTTACACATCATATTAAATAAAAAAAAAGTATATTTTTATACACTGTGTCCACTTTAAAACAGAGCCATAGCCAGAGAAAAAATAATGTGATTTATAGACATGTTTCCTCCTGATAAAGCCAGCCAAATGCATGGCTCTTCACTTCCTGGGATGGGGGGGCCCGTGAACCCTGTGGTTCTGAAATCTGAATATTGTGGTCCCCTACACATCCGGAAGCCCAACCTGACCTCAGGATATAAAGGACCTTTACACAGCTGTGCTTCTCTATCCAGCTAAAGCCCTGCTGGTCATTGCAGCCCAGGTAAGAAACTTTACTTGCAGAAACGATTGAGTCAGCCACGTGGGGCAGTGGACAAAGCTTGTGGCAGTTTCTTTCTGCCACCTAATGAGTGAACGCTACAGTACAGTTTTCAGTTTAACCAAGAGCATGTGCAATAGTTTCAGGCGAGCCTGTGTGTTTATGTTCTGGTAATTGCAGTTTGGTGGCTTTTGGTAATTGCACACATACAAGTCTTGAAAAGGGAAAAGGATATGTCCAACACACTGAACACATATCAAAGTGTGGTTTGCAGTAAACACCACTGTAGAGTAAGCTTTGTACTGAACATCAATGTAAGTGAGGTTTGTGCTAAACACTGGCAAGGAGTGCAGTTTTCAGAAAACACTGACACACTGGTGCCGTGGATGCAACAAGTCTGTGTGTAAATGTACTTATAATGGCGATAAAAGAAGAGAGCACAGTAAGCAGTGAGATGACCTCCACAGTCTTCTGCTGCTTTTCTACAGTCATGTCAGCAGGTTGGGGTTAGGGAGATGACGCCAATGTATTCTTTATCTGTAAAGTGGCTGCTTTGTGTGACACAGCTATGTAAATTTCAAAGATGGACAGAAATGCAAATCATTTGGTAGGGGAAAAAAATACCCCCTTATATGCATTTCATACGGGTATTTAGATGTCTGGCCAAAGCTTTGCTTTAGGAGCAGTTTCCAAGATACTAAACTAATCCTAGAGAATACCAAAATCATCTGGGTCTGAGTCATAAGAAATATTTTTTTAAAATATTTGAAATGCTATTTTAATAAATCCTGACTTCAAGCACTCAGTTGTAAGCAATGCCAGACAATAGTCATAGTCGATGGGTAATACTAAAACAAAGCTACTTGGCTGTTGAATAAAATAGCAGGGGTAACTAAATTAAGAAGTACCTGTGCGCAATATGCCAACTTCAATTGTACAATAGGGGCTTAGGGATGTAACCAAAAGTAAGGACAGTGTTTAAATAAGGACAAAAAGAAAGGACAGAAAGTAAGTAATAAGCATACAGCTGAATTAAAAAGGCAAATAGCAATTGGAAAACAAAATCAACCAATCACAGATGTTACTGTTGGCAGTTGGGTTGGTTCAGTGACTAATACTTTGCAGCATTGCACTTGGGTCTCAAGCCTAAATTTTGGTTTTCAGGTTTCCACAAAACCTGCAGTTAGGTTAAATGGCTTTCCTTCAGAATTGGCCTTAGATTGTGCTAATGACATATGACAATAGTAGGTATGTTAGATTGTTTGATCCTTTGAAGGACTAGTATTGATAGGACTATTGATCTTGTGAAGCGCTGCGTTATATGTCAGCACTATATAAATACAAGTAAATAAAAATTCGTTATGTGAATCAAAAGAAATCAAGTGCATTGTTCTGTGTTACTACAGCTATAACTTATCAGAAAATCATGCAAACAAACCCAGAAATATCTCCTAAAACCTTGGGGTGGTAAACCTTGGGCTTGCAATTTTATGCAACATTATACTAGATCAAACTAGATTTTAGGAAAATGTGATGTTCTAAATACTTCTACCTAAACGTGTCTTTAGGTTGAATAGAGTTTTGGTAAAGGAAAGGACCTCATTTGGAAATGTAAAGGACCTAAACTCTGATGTGCCTAAGAATGGCAGACAGAGGGCAAATGACTACTCCTTAGCACTGTCCGGTTTTCTTGAAGCTAATATTTCCCCACCACTGACACAAAATGATTTTTCTGTACTTTATATGGAGGAAGACATCCTGGGAAAGTTTTTGATTTATGTCAAAGCTTCCAGCAAGAACAACACTGACATCCCCACATTTTACCCCAAACCTGTAGCAAAGAGAGCAGTGTCTTAGATCTTAAGCTACGTACACACGTCCAATGGTTCTCGGCCGATATCGGACGACAATCTGAAGTGTGTACAGCGAGCATCATCCATCAACCGAACGACCGTCCTGGCCGATCCACTGACGACGAACGATTGTGCATGAAAGATCCTTTCCAACGACTATAACTGGAAGCGTGTACGCAGCTTTAGGCCTTAAGGACCTTATCAGACTTGCAGTAAACCACAGTGTTCTGCTGCAGGCTCAATCATGGTCCAACCGTGCAGCTTTACACTACATAAATGAAAGGGCCCGTGCTGCTAATACCAGCAAAGATGTTGCCTCATAATTACTTATGGAATTTCAAGCTAACCAGACTGCCTTTCCTTTTACTACAATGATATTAAGTGTATACAGGGAGCTTTATTTAAAAAAACAATATATGCCTAATTTGTATTATATGTTATAGTTATGCTATGCCTCATGAAGTTTGTGAAGAATGTTTTGCAATAAAAACCCTTACACAAAATAAAAAAAAATATTTACAAGATGGGCACTGGACTGGTCGTAAACAGACAGAATGACAAGGACAACAGTAAGGAATAAAAGTATAAAATTCAGTGAGCTGAAAAGCTTTACATCATGAAGCCATCGTGTCATGTTTCTATGGTTACTGCAATATTCAGAGACTGATGCATAAAGAATATTATGGTCATAACAAGGAACTTAATAAGCAAGCCTACAATAAGATGCTTTGCGTAATGTCCAGCATATTTAGGAAAGATCTTAAAAATAGGCATGCTGTTGTTCCATGATGTATAAAAGTTACTGTGCTTTTACTTACTGTCTTTTTGAAGCAAGGGCCAACCATTGATTTAAAGAAAGAAAAAGGATGTAAAGAAATCTACATTTAGGAAATTTAGGAAATTTCCCCCATTACCTGAGCACCAACTCTCTCCTTGACCCCCTCCAGTCTGGTTTTAGAGCTGCCCACTCCACTGAAACATCCCTTACTAAAGTGGCCAATGACCTCATCAGAGCTAAGTCTCAAGGCAACTTTTCCCTGCTCCTTCTCCTTGATCTTTCCTCTGCTTTTGACACTGTTGATCACCCCCTTCTAATACAAATCATGCACTCCATTGGTATCTGTGACACTGCTCTCTCTTGGTTTGCTTCTTATCTGTCTGACCGCTCCTTTCAAGTTTCTTTCCATGGTAACTCCTCCTCCCCCACTCTCCTCCATGTCGGTGTTCCCCAAGGGTCAGTCCTTGGACCGGTTCTCTTTTCTCTGTACACCTCCTCTCTCGGTAGTCTCATATCCTCCTTTGGCTTACATCTGTATGCTGATGACACTCAGATCTATCTGTCCGTCCCTGACCTGTCTCCCTCAGTCCTGGATAAGGTCTCATGCTGTCTGTCAGCCATCTCCTCATGGATGTCTGACCCATTCCTGAAACTCAACCTGGATAAAGGGGAACTCATCATCATCCCTCCCTCAAATTCCAAATCTCCCCCTGACATATTCCTAACTGTTATAACACTGTTATTCCCCCCTCCCCTCAGGCACGTTGTCTTGGTGTCACCTTTGACTCGGCCCTCTCATTTACCCCCCATATTCAGAACATTTCCAGGTCTTGTCACTTTCACCTACGCAACATCTCCAAAATCCGCCCCTACCTGTCCCCTGAGACCACCAAACTCCATAACCTCATCACACGCATGGATACAAGACTTCTCTAGAGCTGCCCCAACTCTCTGGAATGGTCTTCCTTGTTCTATTTGGCTTGCTCCTACTTTCTGCTCATCACTACATCCCACCACTACATATCTCCCATCCTATTGTTTGTAAATTTCCCCACCTACTAGATTGTAAGCTCTTCGGGGCAGGGTCCTCTCCTCCTGTATCCTATCTGTATTAGTCTGTCATTTGCAATCTGCCTATTTTTGTACAGCGCTGCGTAATATGTTGGCACTATATAAAGCCTGTTTATTATTAATACTAATAATAATAATATTAAAAATAATAATAAAGTATGGAATCTGCTAAAATCCGACTTTGAGATTAGCTTGTGCTGAAAATATTTTTCAGTCTACCTGCTGTTCAGTAATAAACTCTTTATATCATCCTAAATCATATAAAAGAATGCCAGACCACAAAAGTGCTTTTCATCATGTACAGTTCAGAAAAGAAACAAATCTATTGACTTTCATCAATTAACTTACGCTACAGATATGGCAACTGTCATCAAGACATACTTTCTTTTTATTCACAACTGATTTAAAATACAAATAAACACGTCCGTTTCCTAAGAGCTGCCAGCCATCCACAAAGGCCAAAATCCCAGAGAGACCAAAAGAAGGCGGTGATTTTATTTTCTAATGCCCCTTCCCTCTCACCCTGCTCCACTCGCTAAACTTGCAAGCATATGCCAAACCCAACTGCATGCCCCGTGTGCTGGGGCTGAATGACTGTAATGAGCTCAGTAGAAACAAACACACAGAGAAGGGTTTGCTTTTACATTTATTCTGCAGAACACATTTTGCCCCTTGGCACAGGAGAGTGACATAGTAGCCAAACTAGCAGATAATTGTTCTTAAATTTAATGTTCATGACTTTATCATCGACCCTTACATCGGTTTGACATTTCATTGTAACCACTGGGATTTCTTTGGCATAACTATTCCTATCCACTAAGTGAATCTGTCATCAGAAATTGAAGGCTGCCATTGCGAGCTTCCTTCAAAAAATGCTAGTTGCCCGGCTGTTACTGCAGTCTGGTGCTTGCAGTAATATTTCAGTATTTCTTATAGTAGATGTAAATGCTAAATGGATGACAAGCCACCAATATGCCATTAAATTAAGGGATGTTGCAATGGGCAGGATGAAATGTAAGAATTTGTAGTGCAACTATCCTTTGATCCCAAGTAATAATAAATTGTCCCTTTCTCTGCATGGCACCTGGGTATCACATCTGCACATCAACTAAGATTGTACATCCCATGAAATGCTGAATACTGGGATCATTCCACAAGCAGGATATTTTACTGTTGTCATGTTCCATGTGTAATTCTGCAATAAATTTATTCTGGCGAGAGCGAATAATTGCATATATATTTTCCGTAGACTGAGTTAAAAGTTTAAAGCCCAACTAAACCCAAAATTGAACAAGGCAAATTATATTAGCAAAAATAATTTACTAAAAAAACTGTGTATATAAGAAATGCAGTGCACACAATACCTGATTTATGGGTTAAATAGCATCCCTGCATTAGAGCAGAAATGTATTCACATGGATATAAACACAGGACTTGCACTCACGGGTAGGTGGTGAATTAATATGCGAAGAATTATGTTTCTGTTAACAGAAAACTAAAATACATGCAAGTCCTTATAGCTCTAAACCTGCAGACAAGCACAGCTACACAACTGGTTTTTGCATTTATATACCGGTAGTTTGGTTTCAGAGGTAATACATATAATTTACACTAATTAACATGATTAGATTGCCTTGAATTTGTCTTGCTCAATGTTGGCTTTAAAAAAGTAAAAGTTGAGTAAAACAAAACTACATCGAATGAGGTTGAAGCCTGAGAATCAGGGAAATATGAGACATTATTAGGTTAAGGGCCCCTCAGATGGTACACAATGTATACACGTGAATGCCTGCATTTAAACTAAACAAATCCAAGAAATCATTCCAGACTGAACCAACAACCCATCGTATGACATCATGGCCTGTATTTTATCAAAGAAGCTAAACAAAAATGTGAAAAAATACATTGTTGCAATGATCATAGATTTGTCCTGCCAATTCTACAAATTCAGGTATTGGGATGCTATCAATGTTTGATGTTTATCATCCTTGTAATTGCTATTTTACTATCCCAGCTGTTAATCCACACATCCCAAACAAGAAAACACAATGACAGGATACAGGTTGCCATGACTAAGGGGAAAACACATAGCTGAAGGTCTATAGCCCTACCAGTCATTGCATTTGAAATAAACCTATCCTGCAATACACAGCAGCTTGTGCAAAACCCAACAGCTGTTCTGTGACCTATGTGTCTTTCAGGAGCAATTTTAGCTATAACACAATTGCCCATCACCCTATGGAATGAAAGCCATGCAAAAGAAATTGCTCTGACCTGCATGCAAACCACTCACCACTTTTCAGATATATGTGCTTGTCACTGAAAAGGTCTCAGAAAGACAAACAAGATTCAAACATAATTAAAGCCCAGTATACAATGGGATTGTTCAGACAAGGGCTTAAAGTGGAATTAAAGCTTTGAATACAGTAGGGATGGATAAAAACCTTATTTTATTTGCCGTGTTCTGTTTGGGGAAACTATCCTTACCTACTATTGTGTCACAAAGACTGGACATGGGGAGGGAAAAATGTGTAGATAGCAATATCATTTTTTATTTTACTAAAAAAGCATAAATTGGAACACATTCTACATCAGGGGCGTCAAACTCAAATACACAGTGGGCCAAAAAGAAAAATTTGGACAAAGTAGTGGGCCAACCTTGATATTGAAAAAATATCTACAATTGAGAAAGTTCGCTAATGAATGTCAACAGAGGAGGGGGCGCATGTGGGTCCTGATTGATGCGCCAGCAGAGCATTCTGGGATTTGTAGTATTAGCGGTACATGCACTGTCTATCAGCAGGCCAGCTCTAGTAGACATCTGCTATTTTCTCGCGGGCCAAATATAATTTCCAGGCCGGAGATTGACACCCCGGTTCTACATAATAGTAGCAATTTTTGCGATAAATGTACTGAGCCAAAATAGGGTACTGCAAAACAGGAGAACCCCATTAGCCATTTAAAGTCATATGATTGTAAGTGCCATTTAAAGCAAAACGAAGACCTAGTCAACACAGATGTTTTCCCCATTGTTTAACCTGAGGCTTTCAAAGCCAATGTTTAAAATTCCCATGCATTCCAATGGGCTAATCTACACCAGGGCGTTTCACTGAGGAAAGTTTTTGAGCGTTATAGATAATGTTCCTTAAAATTAAATTGATAGATTTTAGTTTTAAAAATTAAAAAGCAGGGTTAATGCAGGTTAACGCGTCCATTCGTCTCAATGAGGGCGTTTTCCCGCGTTTATAAATGCTTGAAACGTAAATGCAGTAAAAACGCAGGAAAAAGCATAGAGATTTTCCAGCAGTTTTAAGGCAAGCTTTAAAACCTCAGTAAAAGTGCATAAAAATGCATATAACATATATAGCAGGAACTTTTACATGATATTTTAAAGCCGTCCTTGTAGACCCAGCCTAAAGTTCCCCTATTAAGAATCCACAGACAGGTCATTATGGCAGAAACGTACAGACCATGTCCCTTCTACAATAATCTATCCCACTTGGCCTGATCGCTCCAAGTATCTGTCAAAAAGCCCGCAATCTTAGCGTCCCCTGAATGTGCCCGGAAATAATGAATTCCTGCATGCCTACGAATGAGTTACGTCATATTACTCCAGCCAATCGAGATCAAGCCGAAGATGATGTACAGGAAGAGAAGAAAGATGGCGGTGCCTTAGAAGGGAATGGGGACAGGTAAGTAGAGCAGGTTTAGTTCTACTTTAAGCTGTATGTGCAACCCAAACTTTAACTTTTTTTATTTTGTTTATTTATAATTTTTTAGATAGCAGGGTCAGAATACCTGACAAGTGGTAAATGTTATCCAGTGAATATGTTTAGGGTGATTTTGACAGTGTTCTAATCCTCGCTTATTCTTTCCTAATTTATACTTATTTTCCCTATTAATAACAAAAGGTTTCACAAATTATTTGGGAAGATAATTATAAATTGATCTTAATAAGCACTATTTCATTCAACAATGTATTTTTGCATATCATAGTTACATAGTAGGGTAGGTTGAAAAAAGACATAAGTCCGTCAAGTTCAACCACTAGGGAAATAAACATATCCCAGATATAAAATCCTATCAGACATAGTTGGTCCAGAGCAAAAAACCCCTGGTACAATTTGCTTGAACAGGGAAAAAAAATTCCTTCATGATTCCATGAGACAATCGGATATTCCCTGGATCAACAGTCACTGTTATCTTTACTTCAAATCCTTAATCCCCAGTTATATTCTGTGCTTCTAGAAATCATCCAGCTTTTTCCTAAATTAATCTATAGTATTTGCTGAATTTACTTCTAGATGGAGCCGATTCCACATTTTCACAGACCTTACAGTGAAGAATCCCTTCCTTATCTTGAGCTTAAACTTAATTTCCTCCAGACACAAAGAGTGCCCTCTTGTTCTTTGTAATGATCTCAAAGTGAATAATGGGGAAGAGAGTTCTCTATATGGACCGTTTATATATTTATACAGGGTGATCATATCCCCCCTTATACGTCTCTTCTCATGGAAGAATAAATTCAGTTCAGCTAATCTCTCCTCATAGCGGAGCTCCTCCATTCCTTTTATTAGTTTAGTTGCCCTTCTCTGCACTCTCTCCAATCCCACAATGTCCTTTTTGTGAACTGGTGACCAAAACTAGACTGCATATTCCAGATGTGGTGTGCCAATGCTTTGTACAGGATTATGTCTCCATCTCTGCAGTCTATTCCTCTTTTATTACAAGAAAGTACTTTACTAGCTTTAGATATTGCAGCTTGGCATTGCATGCTGTTATTAAGTCTATGATCTACCAGAACCCCCAGATCCGTCTCCATTTCTGACTCCCCCAAATGTATTCCCCCTAGGCAGTATGAAGCATGCATGTTGTTACCCCCAGTGCATAACTTTACATTTATCTATATTAAATGTCATTTGCCACTTGGCTGCCAATCACACAGTACATCCAGGTCTGCTTGTAGATTATAGACATCCTGTATGGACTTAATTCCATGACATAGTTTGGTGTCATCTGCAAACACAGAAATCCCAAACTCTATATCATTTATAAAGATGTTACACAGTAAAGGTCCCAACACTGAACCCTGGGGTACACCACTAATATCTTTAGACCATTCAGAGTATGAATCATTAATTACAACTCTCTGGATGCGATCTTTAAGCCAGTTCTCTATTCATTTACAGATTGACTTTTCTAAACCTATTGACCCTAACTTGCATATTAAAAGTCTGTGGGGTACAGTGTCAAATGCTTTAGCAAAGTCCAAGTACACTATATCAACTGCTACTCCACTGTCTACCTGTTTATTTACTTCCTCATAAAAAGAGAGTAAATTTGTTTGACAACTTCTGTCTTTCTTGAAGCCATGCTGACTATCACTTATATTATTATTTTTAGCAGAAACTCCTATATGTGGTCCTTTATCAAACTCTCCAAGACCTTTCCAACTATGGACGTTAAACTAACCGGTCTATAGTTACCTTTGCTCCCTTTCTGAATAATGGCTTTGAAATAACCGAGCTCAGCTCATTTAAGGCAGTGACGTTGCCATTATGAATTTGGACTTGACCTCTGCCATTTTCCTTTGTGTACACAGAGCTAAAAAAAAGTGTTTAGTAAATCTGCCTTTTCTTTATCCCCAGTTACCAACCCAGCGACATCCTTTAAGGGGCCTACATGGTCAAATCTGATCTTTTTGCTAATAATATATTTTGAAAAAAATTTGGGGGTTTGCCTTACTTTCCTTTGCAATCTGTCTTTCATTTTGAAGTTTTGCACATTTTATCTCCTTTTTACATCTTTTCATCTTTTGGTATATTCTTTATAGTTTTCAAATGATGAAGGTGATCCTTCATTTTTATATTTTTGGAATGCCCTCTTCTTGTTCCTTCTTTAACATCAGCTGAGCCACATTAATTACCTATTGGAATATATTTTTCAGTGTGCTTTTGTGGAACAGACTTGAAACATTTCTATTTCTGTTTGCCGCCCTTTCTGAGAGCCGCCCCTAATAATGGAAAATTTGCTCTATTAAAATTAATTTTTTTATCTTTCCTGTTTTTGCTTTCTGTTAACAACTTACATTAAATGAAATCATATTATGGCCACTGCTATCCAGATTCTCGTTTATTTGCACATGTGTTATAAGCTCCGCATTGTTAGAGAGAACTAGGTCCAGCAGAGTATCATTTCTAGTTGGGGCTTCTATAAACTGTACCATAAAATTATCTTGTATTAAATTCACAAATTTCCTCCCTTTTGCTGTTCCTGTAGTGCCATTACTCCAGTCAATGTCAGGGTAGTTGAAATCTCCCTTGAATAAAACACTTCTACTTTCTGCTGCCTTTTCTATCTGTGCTAGAAGTTGATTTTCTATTTCTTCCTTAGCACTGAGGGGCCTATAGCAGACTCCAATAATTGTGTGTTATTCAACCCCACATTCAACTATCACCTAATAAATGGGAATCATGCAGATAATTAATCATCATAAAATTATTTTCTAAGATCAGGAAGAATTATTTGGTGGGAGTGTATAAATTAATTCAGTATATCTTTTTTAAATTTATAAAAAAAAAAAAAAAAAAAAAAAAAAAGGTTATTTACAAGCTGCTTCTTGGGAGTGGGTCCCCTTGTCCCTGTTGCTGCCTCTTGCTTTTTCTTATTACCATGCTATGTGAGAGATCCACAATTGGTAACCTGCATTCAACACGCAATGTTATGTGATATCATTTAAGAAAATGTTTTACAATACTGATTATTCATTGCAATTATTGATCTCCTTTGTCCTGAGGAAGCGGACAGATTCTGTGAAACGCGTTGAAAATTGGGAACACTCTTTCAGGGGTTCCCATAAGGAGATGTATGTTCATGCATTTTTGTTGTGCATTTTAAAATGTTACATATTAAATAAAGTGAGCTTTTATTCATTTTTTATCATATAGTTTTGAGAGTAATTTATTCGGCCCTAAAAGTCCCGGTACTTGGTTATTCACATAACGTTTTGCAGTTCTATTGTTGGGATGTGGCCCTGTTACACACATACCTAGGAGGGATCAAAAATTGGCGTTGAATGTCTTAGAGTTTTGTTTTGTTTCAGAATTGGGAAGTCTGACCCCTTCTGCAGCACGTCAGTGGGGCACCAACTTTTAAATGTAAGACACTGTACATATTTTGTTTTAATGCTTTTAATTTACACCTTCAGTCATAAAAATAGGAAGTAGTAGTGTCATTATCTTGCTGCAAAACACATAGAAATAAGTCCTTGTTTAAAATATTATGTACTTACCTTCCTTTGTTTGGATAACACAATTGTTGCGAGTTGCTAATAGGACTTGAGTGTGGATCTTTTTAAATCAATATAGTTGTTGTCTTTATAGTCTTGTTTCCATGTATATTTTAGATGACAAAATCTCATTGGGCATACATTAGGCAATTTAATTTTTGGTTTTGATGACTGGGGATCAGCATCCTTTACTCTATGCACACCTAAGAGCTTAAATCCCTGCTGGAATATAGTTAGCCAATTTCAACAAAAATTATTTGGGCTTTAAAAGACACATTTTTAGTAGTTTATTTTATCATTGATTTCTAATGATCTATGCACAAAAGGTAAAATCTTCAGATTATTATATAGGTAAAAGAACCTATATAGAACCAATATCACATTTCCATAGTCTGTCCATTTTTTTAATTTTCTTTTTTCCTTATAATTAAAGTAAACCTGATCATCTGATGTAACAAATGAATAAGACAAAGAGTATTCAATATCTTCTTCAATGCAATGTTTGCAAGATTCAAGGGCTTTTACAGACAGCTATGGTGCTTGTTAGACCATGATGATATATTTAAAAGTTTATTGCATGATAAATTTGTTTTAAATGATTGATATCTTCTAGGAGTAAATAGAAGAAACATATCCACCCTATTGACACAATGATTTTGCAGAATTCACACATCTGACTCATTTCCAGATAAGACCCAATTTCCTTTAGCTAGTCAGCATTTGCGACAATACAACAAAATCTCAGATTATTTTAGACTGTAAATACGCAGAGGTAAGCAGTACCACATTCTAACCGTCACTTACCTGTTTTGGAATTCATTTTATTTATTCTATGGGTGAAAATATACAATTCATCTACAAACTAAGTAAAACAAGCCAAAGGGTGCTCAATAGACTTCCAAAATGTTTATTTAAATGGACGGTATTGGGTGTAAAGGAAGTATAGCTAAGCAACTAAAACTACAAAACCCAACAGTGTAGTATTTCTTAACTGATAAATGACTTGATGTGAATACTTTATATACGAAAAGTAAAATATTTACTTTAGGATGACCACCAGTAAGGAAAAAAACTGTTCCAAGACTTTAACCCACACAATGTAAGATGTAATAATACTGGGACATTATTTAAATGACTAAACACTTACCATTTTTCCGTTCCTTAAGAGGGGGCAATTGCTGGATTGACTGCAATGACAGTTCCTGAAAATCGTGGGCAACTGCTTCACTTTGGGGACTGGGAGCCAGGTGGAGGGAAGACCCAGTTTCCTCATCCTGAGGCATTGGATGGTCCATTGTGGTGCAAGGTGATGAAGAAAAATATTGATCTACTTCACTTTTTTCAACACAAAACTGTAAAAATAACAAAAAAAAATAATTAAAAAGCTAATGACAATTAAAATACTATGTGAAATACTTTTTAAACATTGTAAGAATCTTTCTTTCATATATTTGTTATTACTGCAAACACACTTTAATTTTGCAATTGTCTACAAAAAAGACAAACTCTAAAGGGTATTAGTTTGGCTGACTAAAGTAATTTTTCTTTCCACCTTATGACTGTGAAAGGGATTTCCACAGAACTGTCCAAGTTGTATGTAAAAAAAACTGTGCAACAAATCTGCCATCTGAGTTAAGTAACTCAATTAAAGAGTATGTTACACGCTTTACATGAGAACACAGCACCCCCTGCTGGTGGCCAACAACCATTTACAAAAGATCATTTAAGAACAAGTGACTATATCAACTGAAAAACACAATTACTTTGATTTGTAGTAGACTGAGCCTGGGAGATTTATTTTTTCTTTCTTTAAAAAGTTTTGAAAATGGGGTGCGCATGCGCCGCCGTCCGAGATGGTTGCCTCTTAGATGGCTCGGCTCCCTCCGGATCCCTTTCTGGTCCCTGTAGCCGCGGAATTTGGCAGCCACGCGAGACACCGGCGAGAAAGGACTCCTCTTGTCTCCCTGCACCTTTGGAGCATGGTAGGGAAGACCGGCAACAAAACCAAGGACCGCAATCCGCGGCCTCAGACTCTCCGGCCGGCCACTAAGATGGCGGCTCCCAGGGAGTCACACGTGGCAGCAGTCCCGGGGGCATAGGAGAGGGAGAGCAGCTCCCTCACAGGCATTAGGAGATCTGCGATAGATAGGGGATGGGAGAAGAGGGGTTCACACTCCCCCCCAGCAAATATTATGGGCACTCAGGAGTATCCCAGCCAGGGGTAGTCACAAACATCCCCTTCACAATTGTCACCACAGGGTGAATAAGATTCAATGCATTGCACAGGGGAAGATTATGTGCCAAATAGTCCTAATGAACTGACATTGTCCACAGGCTCCAGATACAGTGTGTTAATGCCAGACCCCATCGAATGTTCACCTCCCCCTGATCTGCCAGCGGAGGAGAACAGACTTTACCAGAACATAGCAGGCTTATTGCAGTCAGAGCTGGCCAAAGTTACGGTGGCTATTACAACTGAAGTGCGCCAAGACTTGCAGTCATTGGGTGCACGTATTGATATGTTTGAGAAAAAAGTGGATGAGACAGTGTCGCAAGTTAATCAGAATTCCAAAGAGATTTCCGTGCTGCACACTCAAATCGCAGACTTACAGCTTAAGCTTGATGATATGGAGAATAGGTCCCGCAGACACAATTTCAGAATCAGAGGACTGCCTGAGTCGATTAAAGATGTCACGGAGGCAGTGAGGCGCTTTTTACAACAGCTCTTACTGGACTTACCTGAATCGCCCCTTCTACTGGACAGAGCACACAGGGCTTTGATGGCACCTAGACAGGATGGTCCACCTAGGGATGTGATTGGTAAACCTCACTTTACTAAGAGGCGCTGCTAAAGGTCATCAGAGCCTTGGATCATGTTGAGATGGAGGGGCACCCGGTTCAGATTTTTTCTGATATAACTCCGTTCACTATACAACGCAGGAGGGCGCTTAAACCGCTGTTGCAAGTGCTGATTGATAATAAGATTAGATATAGATGGGCCTTCCCCTTGAGACTGATTTTTCAACTACAGGGGAAAAGTTTTTCCTTCTCCTCATTTGCTGAAGGTGAACAACTCCTCAAAGATTTGGATCTGATCCAGGGGGATGACAGCCACTCTACACAGGATAGGGCAGGATCTACTTCCTTATACCCCCTTTGGAACAAGGTCAAAACACCTGGAAAGCATTCGCAGCAGACTTCTTAAATAGTTCATATGGACACTATCCTACCCCTTTGGTGGAGCTGTGAATTCATAACATGTTTTACACCATTTTAATATGTTTGATGACTTAACCCCAAGTTGGAGAACCCGGGTTATTATAGATCCAAGCTGGTGGAATGAGGTTGTTGGCTATTCACTTGGGGTTTCTAAAGAAATGGTTGTTACGTTAAACATGTGCTGCCTTACTTTATCGGGTCCACCGGTGTGGTTTTTTGTGGAGGTGTTTCAATCCTCCTAATCCGAGGTTAGATTATACAATATTGGATATTGTTTTTTTTCTCTTTTTGTACTTTTTGCTTAATGGCTGCCGAGCCATCATCAACCATGAGGCCCCCCTGGCTAGTTGCTTAAATATTCTGTTGGGATTTGTGTTGCTGGGGTCCTGATGTGTTCATACTTGCATTTTAGAGGACGTGGGATCTGGGGGGTTACACATGCCCTCCAGTTTCAGGGAATTTAATTCGGGCCCTATTTATTTACCTGGGCCTGTAGGAAATCTCCCTGACGAGATGGAGCTCGATGGAACTCCTGGGTGCACAGGAGGTGGGGTTGCCCCTCGGGATCTTGGAGTGTTTGTTTTCCGGGGCTCAGGGGGGCACCCCATCCTCTCTGATTTACATTGTAACATTTGGCTGTACCTAATGCTTTTGTTTTTTTTGGTTTTTATGTCTTGTTTGTCCTGGTATTCCCCTCCCTGTTATCCCTGAGGGTAGAGGAAGTTTACTGATGATTGTGCTGTCATTATATCCATATGTCGCCTGACTCTCGGGCTAGGTCTGTGACCCTTAATAAGTTGACGTTGCTTTCACATAATGTCCAGGGCCTTAACTCCCCGGTCAAGAGATCTAAGGCATTTCATTATTATAATTCACTAAAAGTTGATGTTGTAGCTTTGCAGGAGACTCATTTTACCAACAATTCAGCTCCGAGGTATTTTCATAAAAATTACCCTATTTTTTTCATGGCCAATTCAGATAAGAAGAAATGTGGTGTTCTCCTATGTTTTAATAAGCATCTGAATTTTGTGCCA
This sequence comes from Pyxicephalus adspersus, assembly GCF_032062135.1. Classification (NCBI taxonomy): domain Eukaryota; kingdom Metazoa; phylum Chordata; class Amphibia; order Anura; family Pyxicephalidae; genus Pyxicephalus; species Pyxicephalus adspersus. The sequence continues at coordinate 78,856,324 of NC_092864.1, read as the reverse complement.
CAAGAGGTTTTTAGGGACCCGGGGGGCAGGTTTCTGGCGGTCATTGGCTATGTTGGTTTACAGCTGATCACAGTGGTATTCTATTATGCGCCCAATGAAGGTCAAGTGGCATTTTTCCGTAGCCTCTTGGGTGAAATTTGGCCCAAAGTACAGGGATCCCTGATCTTGCTGGGTGATTCTAATCTAGCTCTTGATCATATTTTAGATAAATCCAAACTGGGCGGATATAAGGACCCCCCAAAAAAGAGCCATGGTCTCTCGCTATTGTTGCGACAATATGACCTGGTCGATAGTTGGAGGGAACTGAATCCATCAGCTAGGGACTATACATATTTTTCAGCAGCCCATGACCAGTATACGCGTATTGACCATGGCTTTGTTCAATCATGGCTTTGTTCATATGCTCCTTAATATTCTGGGGGCCCGGATTTTATCCACGCCTTGGTCTGATCATGACCCATTGGCAATATACCTCTCAGGTTTTACTCGCCCGCGGACTGGGTTTCGCTGGAGACTTAACAAAAGCTTGGTTTCAGACCCGTTGGTGAAGGGGGAAATAGAATCATTACTAAGTAACTTTTTTCAGATAAATGTGGCGACTGATACATCTCCAGCAGTCAATTGGGAGGCCCACAAAGCCTATATTCGAGGGGAGCTGATTAAACTAGGGGCATCACGCAAGAAGGCCCACAACAAATTGATTGAGACTGGCCTTAATGAATACCACCAGTTACAGCGACAACATAAGACTGCCCCCCAATCCGTGCCGAAGTCTCAGTTAGAGGCTAAACGCACTGAACTTAATCTACTTCTCACCACTAGGGCGGAAAAATCGATTCCCTGGTCAGCCCATAAATTTTATCTGTGGAGTGATAAACCAGGTAGTCTTTTGGTAAATAAACTTACCCCCAGACCCAAATCACAAGCGTTCCCCAAAATTAAGGTTGGGGATGGCAGGATGTCTCAAAATCTGGAAAAAATATTGAAGGCTTTTGAAGATTTCTTTGGCAATTTATTTAGTTCTAATGACTCCATCACTGAATTAAGCATTGACAGGTTTCTTAATAGGCTCGACCTACCTAAATTACGTCCCAAACATAAGGCAATTTTGGAATGACCATTCATGCCTGAGGAAATACATGGGGTGCTTAAATTTCTTAAGTTGGGCAGCTCACCTGGCCCGGATGGTTTCTCTAATCCATACTACAAAACATTCTGCCCTATTCTGGCGTCACACTTAACAGACTACTTTAATTATCTGCGTGACGGACACCTCCTGTTAAGAGACGCCAATAGAGCGTATATTAGTGTGATTCCTAAGCCTGGTAAGGATGCTTCGGAAGTGGCCAATTATAGGCCGATCTCGTTAATTGTGATCTTAAACTTATGACGAAGATCCTGTGAATGAGATTGGGAGTATATATTCATCCGGACCAGGTGGGCTTTCTGCTACACAGACAGGCCCCGGATCAAACAGGACGGGCAATAGACCTCATCTCAGTGGTTAATTCCAGCTGGGATGGGGGCCCCTCCCGTAAGGCTATGTTGCTTTCCCTCGACCTTCAAAAGGCTTTTGATAGTATGTCATGGAAATACCTGTTTCAGGTTCTTAATAGGATGGATTTTGGGGCCCACTTCATAAATCTGCTGTTGGCATTGTATGATTCTCCTGAAGCAAGGATATCGTTAGGAGGATTTTTCTCCACAGCCATTCCAATCAAAAGAGGGACCAGACAGGGATGTCCGCTCTCTCCATTACTGTTTGCCCTAGCTATTGAACCTCTGGCTATTGCTATGCGTATGGATCCCAATATTCAAGGGATAAACTGTGGCCAGGTAGGAAATAAATGTGCCCTCTTTGCTGATGATATACTGATGTTTATTACCTCTCCAACCACCACTCTACCCAATTTAATGAAACAATTGGATGACTTTTCTTTGTGTTCCAGCTTGAAGGTGAATAAATCTAAGTCCCAAGCCATCAATATAAATATCCCTTTGGGAATACTAGAGGGTGTGCGTAAGAGGTTTGACTTTAGTTGGCATAAGGAGTCCATTCAGTATCTTGGCATACGGCTGACTCCTAAGTACAATAGTCTTTTATAAGGCTAATTACACAGGTTTGTTTAAAAAACTCCATGCGGACTTGCGTAGGTGGGCTTATGCCCCTCCTTGGCTGGGACGGATAGCGGCGGTCAAAATGAACGTACTCCCTAGACTACTCCCCGTAAAAGAGTTGGAATTTTTACAGGCCAAAATAATGCATTTTATCTGGGCTGGGAAGAAGGCCAGAATACGTAGGAACTTTCTTTACACACCAAAGCGAAGGGGGGGTCTGGGGGTCCCAAATTTAAAGTATTATTATGTAGCGGCACAGACCTCGTTGAGCACTTTACATGGAGCTCGTCCCCAATGGGTGGAAAGAGAAAATCAAGATAAATTCTCTGGATCAATAGAATCCCTTATGTGGCGTAAAAAAAGTGGACGAGGGACTGTGTTAGGTCCGGTATTGTCCCATTCCATGCAGGTTTGGGATAAATTCAAACATTATCAGCAACTTACCTCATCCCATAAACCCCTACCCCCACTATGGAATAATCCGGATTTCCCACGGGGCTTAAGTTTATCTAATTTCCATTGGTGGATCTCCAAAGGTTTCAGGAGGGTGAAGGATTTGATTGATGTTAGGGCAGTGTTTTCCTGGGAACAGTTAGTCAGTATTTTTGAAATTCCTCATACGGAGCATTATCGCTACAGACAACTGTCCTCATATATTAACACAGTAATTAAAACGGCCCCGAGACCTATGCGCTCTTCTGTATTCGAAAGTACATGCCTCTCACTAGCTTCAACCAAAGGGCAAATCTCAGTGATCTACTCGGCCTTAGTAGCCCCTACTGACAAATTGCAATACATGCGAGATTGGGAATCTGAATTGGGTATTACATGGGATTTGGAAGAATGGTGGGATAGAGTGGATTCCCTTTCCAGAATTTCCCTAAATTCTGCAATGATAGAAGCTAATTATAAGGTAGCTCTTAGGTGGTATCTCACTCCAGACAGATTAGCGAAAATGTTCCCTTCAACTTCTCCTCCCTGTTTTCGGGGCTGTGATGCTAGAGGTACAATGTTACACATTTGGTGGTCATGTCCCATAGCCAGAAGATACTGGGACAGGGTGTTCAACCTGATATCTACTGTTCTTCATCAACCGATTGGTAGTACTGTTGAAGCGGCCATGTTTGGTAGGCTTGATATGTCCCTCTCGGGTTCCTCAAAAAAGTTGATTGGAATGATACTACTGGCGGGCAGAATTTCTCTGGCCAAGGCATGGAAGTCCCCCTCAATATCCTTGGACCCTATACACACTAAACTGAATTGGATTATGGTCAATGACAGATTGACCCACACTTTAAAGAATTCGCTGGATAAATTTGAAGATATATGGGAACCTTGGATTGTATTTAACAATATGTAATATATAGTTTCAGCCTCGCTGGTGAGATATGACACGCTAAGGTTAACGGTCTGAACAACTTCCTCTTCCCTCTCCTTCCCTCCCAGTAGTTTAAGTGTTCTTTGTTTTGTGTTTGTCTTGTGTTATAAAGGGGACGCAGGCTTGGTTTACTCTACTGTTTAAAATTTCGCTGTATATGGGGTTACCTTTTTCACCAATTTCAGATGGTATATCATGCTCTCTAATTCTTTGTTCTTAAGCAGTCAATTTTTTTTTGGATATACCAGGGCTATAGCGATTCTGTGTTTCTGTGGTTCAGACATTACCTGATTCGATATTCAATGTTCATATGTATACACTCATACTTTGCCGTCCCTTGTTTAGATAATTTTGTTAATATCTTGTATTTTATGTTGACTTAATTGTACTTGTAAAATCTTAATAAAAATATTGAAACACAAAAAGTTTTGAAAATAACACACAGTGTATGTACTGATTTATAATGGATTATATTGACATTTCTGCTAATTACTGTTTTGCATGTTAGCAGTTACAGATGAACTTTATGCCCTAGATTTACACTTGAGTCAAAGCAGGTTACCAGTATTCCCAGGAATGGTTAATATTTAAAGTATATACAGTATTTATGTGCTTCATCTTTCTTCAGCCAGAGGTCTTACCTACTTATAGTGATTCATTTTCACAACCATTTAAAATATTCCCCATATTTAAGACCCCATTCTCAACTCATTGGAGGCACAACAGAATAACAATGGAAATTGTAATCTAAGCAGCTGGATTCAAAAAATGCCACATTGCCCTAGGGTGATATTTTTTCTAAATGGGGCTGACAAAGAAGTAAATTGAATTACTGACAGACATAGGGCTTTATGAATATTTGAATAATTTAAAATTTTGTTTTTTTTTAATCCATGGAGATTGCAGAAGCATAATTTTTTTCCTAAAGTTCTCTGAGACTACTCAGTTTTTGTGAATATGAATACACACAACTCATTCCAATCTAATCTGATGGATTTTATATGTAGAGCTTGGAGACTAAATCATTTTATGACTACAGAAGGAATTCCTCTGAGAGAACTGCTCATGATGCAATACTTTTGTTACATAATATCCAAGTACTCACAAAGGAAAGCCTAATTTGAAATAGCTAAGCAGCGTCACAGAACACTGGTGAGCAGTATCTACCATAAAAAAAAAAATCAGCATTATGTTAAGATGTAAAAAAAAAAAAACATAGAATACCAATATTTATTACATATTTGTAATGTAGCAAAGCTTTGTTATAGATGGGAAAAATTTCCAACAATGACTTGCCCTTTGGGATTTTGGCCTACCATTGACCGTGCATGGATGATATTCCTGATTCATCAATTTTATCCAACAGGTTGTGTGACTATGATTGATCATGTTTTTTCCCCCCTATTTTCAGTGGAAAATCACTAGAGACAGCTTCGTTATCCAGTTTTAGGCATCTTGGACAGTATCTGGGCCAATCTGAATCTTTTTTTATGATCTGATCATGGCTTATTTAGTGTATAAAAAGCAAATGTTGCACCACAATGGAAGAAAATTGCCAGTGTACAAATGAAACTAAATGCTGCAATGTCACTGGTGATCACTCACAATGCTAGGTAAATTCAACATTTTTTTGGGATTGGGATTTAGAAATCTTAGACTATCCATTTCAAAAAAGGTTCATAGCATTAGCAGAGCTTTCAATAAACATGCTATGTCTGATATGGTGTCTAGCAGGTTTATGTGATTGATCTAATGCTACATAGGTTTTTTTATATGTCGGTTTTGACATTGTTCAGTCCAGTGAACAGGACCAGTTTGGAACATGTGTGCAAACACATGATTAGTTGTGGTTCGCCCTTCCCAGGCATACAGCAGCAGTTTGCTATGTGCCCATGAGTTGCCAATTGTGCAGTTGTCCACTACAAGTATGAGAGGTGTCTTATACTAGTATGGTACTGAGAAAAAGGTTTAAAGGTATTAAGGCCTTTTAATGCTAGTTTAAGATGAAACTAAGTTACTGTGGGGACAATATAAAATAAACTGCATTGCAAATATTTACATGTAACTAATTAAATTGTTTGATGGAAACTGTCCATTTGCATACCTATACCAGATCCCCTGCATATCTCGCATTCTGTCTGCCATATCCACCCTGTGTATCCATATGAATTCTCCAACAATTTTTATCTGATAATCTATGGTACATCTTGCATTCTGTCTGCCATATTCACCCTGTGTTGCCATTTGAATTCCCTACAAATTTCAGCTGATTGTCTATGGTACGTCTCACATTGTAGATGAACTTAATAATTACACGTACTTAAATCTCCCCATAGAATTATCTATCATGTACACCTATGATTCACAGTTATCTGTTACCATGTATTATTCACCCTGCACTCTCTTTGCTGGCTTTATTCCCTCTCCTCCTCCCCAGTATGTTAACTCATTGTCTAACTTTACTCTCCTGCTTTTTTCTCTACTGCTACTTGCTGGTGACATCCCCATCCAACCCTGGTCCCCGCCACAGCCTCCCTCTTCCCTACACTTTCAGCACCATACTCCCTCCTCCTAACCTTATTCCCATTCACCCTACCAATAAGTTCTTACACCCATAAGTGTGCATAAAAACACGGTAGGATACCAAAGTCCTTCAGTTTTTCATGCCAGTAGTGCTACATTGTGCATGAGGATGCTGAGGGCTCATCCACAACCTGGAGTGCCATAGAAAAGTGAAGCATACCTAAAAAAGGAAGATTACTGTATAAACAATGCACTGTCATGAAAATTATTGAGGACTGAATATTAGGTTAGGATATTTGCATGATTGCATAGTTACATAGTAGGTCAGTCCATCAAGTTCAACCAGTAAGGAAATAAACATATCCCAGATATAAAACCCTATGGACATGGTCCAGAGGAAGGCAAAAACAAAAAAAAAACCCTGGTACAATTTGCTTTATTATGGGAAATAAATTCCTTCCTGATTCCATGAGACAATCTGATATTCCCTGGATCAACAGTCTCTGTTATCTTTACTTTAAAGCTATAATCCCCAGTTATATTCTGTGCTTCTAGAAATCATCCAGCTTTTCCTTACAGCAATCTATGAAACTTGCTGAAACTACTTCCTGAGGGATCCGATTCCACATTTTCACAGACCTTACAGTGAAGAATTCTTTCCTTATCCAGTGCTTAAACTTCTTTTCCTCCAGACGCAATGACTGCCCTCTTGTTCCTTGTAATGATCTCAAAGTGAATAAATGGGAAAGAGAGTTCTCTATATGGAGCGTTTATATATTTATACAGGGTGATCATATCCCCCTTATACGTCTCTTCTCAAGGGAGAATAGATTCAGTTCAGCTAATCTCTCCTCATAGCGGAGCTCCTCCATTCCTTTTATTAGTTTAGTTGCCCTTCTCTGCACTCTCCCCAATTCCACAATGTTCTTTTTGTGAACTGTTGCCAAAAACTGGACTGCATATTCCAGATGTAGTCTGACCAATGCTTTGTACAGGGGCAGGATTATGTCTTCATCTCTGCAGTCCATTCCTCTTTTATTACAAGAAAGTACTTAGCTAGCTTTATATATTGCAGCTTGGCATTGCATGCTGGTATTAAGTCTATGATCTACCAGAACCCCCAGATCCGTCTCCATTTCTGACTCCCCCAAATGTATTCCCCCTAGACAGTATGAAGCATGCATGTTGTTAGCGCCCAAGGGCATACCTTTACATTTTTCTATATTTTTATCCCCCTAGCGGTAATCCCAAGTGTGACTCGGGGTGGATTTTACTTGCTAAAAGCAGTAATTCTGAGTCACACTCGGGGTCGCTTTAAACTTTAAAAAACCCACTTACCTTGCTCTGTCGGCGTCCCCCGGCGTCCTGCTGGTCCCTGCAGGTCCTCAGGACACGTCCTTCCTCTTCTATCCCCAGCCGGTGACTGCAAGGACATTCTCCGGGGTTTCTCGGTGACGTCGGTGCATGCATCGGTGCAGGCGGGAGGATCAGCGGGAAATTTAAATAATTTTGTACTGGATTCAATACAAAATAGATGTATATATTATATAAGCCACTGTACAGGTATATTACATGTTTAACTATTTTTTTATTAACAGATTTTTGTGTTTTTTTCTTTAGAATTTAATAATAAATCTAATAAATTTTGGACCTATTTTGGTGAGGTATACCTAAGAATTATAGCCCACAATGTAAAATGAATTTCCATGCAAAAAAATGTAATGATTTTTGCATGAAAATTTGGACAGAATTAAAACGCTAGGGGGGTTTATATGTCATTTGCCACATAGCTGCCCAATCAAACAGTACATCCAGGTCGGCTTGTGGATTATAGACATCCTGTATGGGATTTTTTGTGCAGTACCATAGTGGATCAGATTGAGCGTGCAAGTGGTATTGTCTCTCTTGATCTGAGTGGATGGGACGCTGAAGGATAAGCATAAGTCTACGATGCACCCTTGTTTTAACAGAAATTTGTTTTTTAAGTTTATTATTAAATATTAGACATATTTTGGTGAGTTATGCCTAAGAATTATAAGCCTACAATGTAAAATAATGTAAAATGCTTTTTGCGTGAAAATACGGACAGAATTAAAACAATAGGGGGGTTAAGCAGTAAGGTGCTTTAAAGGACTAGGGGACAGGTGCACAGAATGCTAGAATACCTAGCACTTTGTCAGCTAGATAGCCATTGATATTTGTGTATTTCTCTTCAATCATCTAAACTTGTAGTAATGGGAACTCTACTGAACCCCATCTTCTGCATATATGTGAAGAATAATTTCAGTGCATTAGAAGTTTAATGGTAAAATGGTCAATTTTTAAAACTGTGATTTATATTTATAAACTGCCACAGGTAGACCAAAACGTGATTTGCTCTTAAAAAGTTAATAGTCTATAATTTTAGGCAGGGCATGCAACCCGACTTGTACAGGTTAAATGTTCAATCTTTTTACCATGACGTGCCAATTAGCCAAATTAATGATGGGTAAGTGATTTTCAACTAATTTACATGCCTAAATGGCTTTAATTTACTAAATGACAATATCTATGAACTACAGATAATTGGACTTCATTACATAAAATCCTGAGAGCCAAAATAAGCTTCATAAAACAGTATTACTTATGCAAGGATGTTAACGATAGCAAGGCAAACAGTTTCAAACCAGTGCTTTTGCATATCACAGGTGTGAATACAAACATAAAGAGGGCTCATGATTTTACTGCTCACTTACTTTTAAATACTTTTGATGATCTGAGGACAATTTCAATAAACAACAGTCACAGTGGCATATGAATAAAACAGTAAATGTACAGTTACTGTTATGTAAAACAAATGTACCAATGTATATTCATCACTACTTTTGTTGCAGCAGTTTTATTATGTCAATTTATTTATTGAGGAAGAAACTTTAAATTCAACAAGTCAACAAAAACAATGAGAAGAACGCTAAATTTACAAACAGTCAAGGTCTGTTCTACTAGTGGAGTCAAGGTTCCCATAAATTATGAAATTGTGCTTTTATTTAAGTTTTATTATTAAGCATACAAGTAAAGTTGTTCTTAATCAATTGCCGCTGTTGTTTACATCTTTTTAAATAATGCCATTCCCAAATAAGAGGGTGTTTTTGGTATGGCATCATATTTTTGTATTTACATTCTTAAATCATAAAACATGAGGCACCAGTAAAAACCAAATCTGTCAACTTTTCAGGAAGTCTTCTCTGAATCCCCCCTCCCCCCTTTAGTAAGCGCAGTTTAGTAGAAAAATCCTTATTCGTGGATACAGGGATTCCATTGTATTTAGTCCATTCTTGACTTACAGAACCATAGAGCAACAGGATGGGGGGTAACAATTACAGGGTGTAATACTAAGCATACAACCAGAGCTGTGGAAAATCCAATGCAAGGAAAAGTCAAAGAAGCAGAAAAATTTAGTAGTATCGCTTGTAACAGTTTTTGCCATATCTGAAGAACTCATGCTAAAAATATTCGGAAAGTGATTTTCAATGTGGATGTTCTTCAACAGCATTAAGATCAAGTGGATTTTTGGTCAGGTGCAGGTGCTGTCTTGTACCCTGGGGAATCAAGAAAATGCAAGTGATACAAATCACGTGTAGAAATGTATTTCTACTACCATACAGCCTGGATGTGAGGTCTTACATGTGCATAATCTTGTTGATGTGGTCCAAGCACAGTTGAACAAAAGATGGTTCTGGTTTCCTCCATAATATAAATACACAATATGGCCATCATAACTAGATGTAAAATCACAACCATACAACAATTTTTAAGGGGGAAAATTGTAGTGTAGTGAGAAGAATGCCAATTCATGTAGACCATTTTCCTTATTTCCCTGACTGGGCCTCAAAAAAACCTCATTGTGCCCTCATATGGCATCTCTGAAACACCATCGGAAAGAGAAATAACTCTAAAGCTGCGTACACATGTCCAATTTTTATCGTTGGAAATGAACGATGAACGAACGACCGATTGGCCAAAAATTGTTTGTAAAAAAAGTAACCAACGACGCCGACGAACGAGGATAGTCGTTGGAAATGAACGACTGGACCGGCGGATCAGATTGGACGACGATCGTTGACCATCTATCGTATGTATGGTCGTTAAGTGATCGTGCATGTTCTGAGCATGCGCGATGAACGAACATTTGATTGATACAGGCTGTATTGTGTATGTGAGTGTATGTGTCTATATATACGTGTGTACAATATCTTTGAACGAGCGTGTCGTTATCTGTATGTACAGGATCGGTGCTATACGATCGTTCGCAGATATCGTGCAGGATCGTTCGTCGTTCGTTTACAAACGATAATAATTGGAAGTGTGTACGTAGCTTAACACTTTTGGATTTCTAGTTTGTAAAACAGTTTTGTAAACACTAACACTATTTTGTAAAACAGTTTCTGATAATAGTATGTATTTTCCATTCCACAAGAAGGGTCAGAGAAGGTATCAGTGACCATGTGCAGTGCTTAACCCAGAATTTTTTTTAAGCCGGGTGGGAAGAAATTGTAGATGGGTGGCAGCCCCTGTATTGTGACCAAAAACCTTTAGTAACCACCCAAAAACAGCCGGGTGGGTGCTGAAAAGTGCCGGGTGGTGCACCCAGCTAAAAGGGCCTGGGGAGAACCCTGATGTGGTATCATAGTTACATAGTAATACAATCAAGTTCAACACCTAGAGAAAAAAAAAACAAATTTCAGATATAATACCCTATGGATATAGTTGATCCAGAGGAAGGCAAAAAAAGCCTGGTATATTTTGCTTCAACAGGGTTTTTGAAGAAAAGATTCCTTTCTCATTCCATGAGGTAATCAGATGTTCTTAAAGCAATCTTTAGAACTTGCTGAAACTACTTCCTGAGGGAGACTATTCCACATTTTTATAGACCTTACAGTGAAGAATCTCTTCCCAAGCTTAAACTTCTTTTCCTCCAGGCGCAAATAATGTTCTCTTGTCCGTTGAAACGATCATAAGGTAATTAATTGGGAAGAGATTTCATTATATGGACCATTTATATAAGGCAGTGATGGCGAACCTTTTAGAGACCGAGTGCCCAAACTGCAACCCAAGACCCACTTATTTATTCCAAAGTGCCAACACAGCAATTTAACCTGAATACTGAAGTTTTAATTTAGAAAAAACAACTCATCCATTTTTGTCTTTTGTCTTAAAAGGAAAACAAAATACCAGAGCTTTCAATGATACAAACAACTTTTTATTGAAAGGTAAAAGTTTGCATATGGCATGCTTTTGAACAATTAATGTGATTTTTGCCATTTGTATGCATGCTGATAAATTGTCTAAGCTTTGTTTATACTGATATAATTTAAAGCTACAAACAGCTGCTCACAAGCATAACATGATCCAAACAAATAAGGAAAGCAAACCAAAATGCTTTAATTGACTTAAAATTATTGGCAGAGAACTGCACACTTTAAAGATTTCATTTTCAGAACTAACTGTGCTGTCATTTGTCATCCCTTCTATCGTCTCTAGTGTTTCACAAAGGATTGTCTCCATCTTACAGAATTGTAAAACTCTGTTACTAAAATTCACCTTTGCAGCTGCTACAATGCTCCAAAATTCCTTGTAGTTTCCCTGATGGCTTGTAGGATTTTCTAAATGCATTTTAGGGCTTACCATGTTTTGCTATGCACAGTGAAATTTGAAAACTGGCAGCTGTCAGATGATTTGTTCTAGAAAGATAGTTGCAAAAACTGAGGTACTGGGATTGATATTTCAACACTCTCATTACACAAAATACATAACGCTTTCCCATTGTGTTCAACCACTCCAAATGAAACTGTCCAGGCCTCTTGGAATGATCTTCCACTATCTGCTTTTGCTGTAATAATTTTTGGGTGTTTAATACTTGGAGTCTAAATAACACAAAATTCAAAAAAAAATGAAGCACCCAATGCAAATTTATTCATATACCAAAAATAACACTATTAATTTATACTAAAGAAATGGATATTCCCTGAATCTACAGCTGTGATTCTCGGCTGAGGTTCCTTTTCCTTTCCCTGATCACCAGCACAAAGGGGGCAATGTTCCAATGACCAGTTTTTAGCCTGTTCTGAAAAAGGCATCTGAGTTAATTTCCTACCTTTGATTTACCTCCGCTGTACATGCGTTGGACCTACTTCTTGAGGAATTTGCATAAATGAAATGAAGTGGAGGTGTAGTGTACATTTCCCATACCAGGAGGCGTGCAGACTTTCATCATCCATATGAGCTCTCATTTTCCCATTAGCAGGAGCCTAGGTTGGTTCTTATGGACAGCAGCCAATACAAAGTTCCCGCCGACAATTCCAGTACAATGGGTGCCATGTCTGTCCTGTCCTCTCATATAGCACACACACAGGCCATAGAGAGCTGAACCTGCACACCAACCTATCCCAGCACACCGGGCATTACACAGGTCATGTGATGTCAGGTAAATGCAACCTGCTGCTAAGCCATGACATTGTAACCTTTCATGTACTGGACACACAGATGTCAAAAGGTGTGGATGTCATTCATGCAATATACAGCAATCACACTCTATGACAACCAATTCATAACCCGAATACATTAAAAAAAAGATCAGATGAGCATGTAGACCCCTTAAAAAATGCCTCTGGTCACTGGGGGTAAGAAAAAGGCGGATTTCCTATACACTTTTTTTTTAGTCCTGTGTTTACAAGGGAAAATGGCTGAGCTGAAGTTCAAATTGCTTCACCCATTGGAATATATTTTTCATTGTGTTTTTGTAGAACAGACTTGAAACATTCCCATTCCTGTTCTGTGTTCAATACTGTCTCCCAGTCCAAGTCACAGAGAGGCGCCCTTAATAATGGAAAACTTGCTCTCTTAAAATGAAATGTTTTTTATTTTGCTTTTATTTTTGCTTCTTGTTTACATTTACATTATTTATTTATATTTTATTATTTACATTTTAAATAAAATCATATGCTACCTAGATTCACTTTTTTACACACATTGATTAAAAGCTCTGCATTGTTAGAAAGAACTAGGTCAAGCAGAGTATCATTTGTAGTTGGGACTTCTATAAACTGTACCATAAAATTGTCTTGAATTAAATTAATAGATTTCCTCCCTTCTGCTATACCATTACTCCAGTCAATGTCAGGGTAGTTAAAATCTCCCATTATTAAAATATAACCAGATTTTGAAGCCATTTCTATCTGTGCTAGTAGTTGATTCTCTATTTCTTCCATAGAACTGGGGGGCCTTTAGCAGGCTCCTATACTTAATTGTGTATTATCCACCCCTATATTCAACTCCACCCATGATGTCTCAACCTCATCACATGCTCCATTAACAATTTCTTCTTTCAGATCACTTCTCACATACAGACACCCCCACCTTTCTGTTTGACTCTGTCTTTACGAATGAGTTTATAATCAGGAATATTGACAGCCCAGTTATGCGAGTAACAATGCCAGGATTCAGCAATACCAACTAAGTCATATTGTTCTTCATTCATTAAGGCTTCCAACTACCCGATCTTGTTTGCCAGACTTCTAGTATTGGTGAACAGGTTCTTTAAACCTTTATTGCATTTACCAGCACAGTTTGCCAAATCCTTTTGTTTTTCAGTACAATTAGTACTGCAATATCCAATGTTTACATGGGAAGCTCCTTATATTTATCCATAACGCTCCTCCCCCCCAACTATCCCCAATGGACCCTCCACTAAAGACTGACCCGCCTGACCTTTCTGCCACCTTATTTACCTGTCTCATCCCCCTCTGTCCTAGTTTAATTATCCCTCCACCATTCCCCTAAATCTTTCCCCTAGCACAGCAGACCCCCTCCTGTTTAGATGCAAACCATCTCTGGCATACAAGTTGTACCCCATTGAAAAGTCAGTCCAGTGCTCTATGAACCCAAACCCTTCCCTTTTACACCAGGACTAAAGCCATGCGTTTAGCTGTCTAAGCTCCCTCTGTCTTTCCTGTGTTGGGCATGGATCCTCTATCTTCCATATATCCTGTCATTGGTTCCAACATTGACCAAGACAGCTGGGTCACTTGGCCACCTGCACATCTTCACTTAGTTTTGCAAATTTGTTGGGGGGCTCTAACACAGGTCTGACCTTCCTTTTCTGGGAGGCCCTACCACTCCCTCTAACATCAGTAACCCAACTCTTTATTTGTTCATCCTGATTAACCTCTCCACCCTCCACATCTATGCTATTAACTACCAGCTCAGTGAGCAGGAGATCCCTCTCAAGGTGATCCAGTGATCTCAGTATTGCAATGTGCACCTACTGATCTCCAATGTGAGGTTCCAGAAGGGCAACATGCTCACATCTGTCACAGTGGTATTCACCTAGGAACACCTTTGTGCATATATACAGCAGACTGTGGACTGAACAGAACCTTCCACCTTGCTGCCACTCATTTTCCCAAAAACAGTATTAATTTCACAGAGTTATAAAAGTTAACTTACAGTTTGTAGTTAGTTTGAAGATTTAACTTGTTTTCAAACTCCTGTGTTTTTTTAACTCCACTTATAACCAGCCACTTGTTTCACTAGCCAAGAGTGAGCAAGCTCAAGGTGAATTTACCCAGACTTTATATCATCTGTGAAACCTTGACCACGCTCTCTAAATTAGAGGTCAAAAAGAGGAAAAAAGTTATTTAAAAAAGTGACAGAAAGAGAGAGAGAGAAAAAAAAAAAAAAAAGGATTTGACCTTCCATTTTGAAAAGTCTCTAAATCACCCATCTAGCAATCAAAATTTTTCCCCATCAAAGTTGTTTTGATCCTTACACTATCTACATATAACCTTCAAGAGTTGGCTGTTGACTTGCAAGCCAAAATTTCCCACCTCTTAATTGGTGTTATTGTTAACAGAGATATAGTAAATATTTAAATACTCCAGTATAAACCAATCTTATCCATGTCACCTTGTCACTCTGCTTAAGCCAACAGAGCTTTGAAGAGGAACAGATGAGCTCGGAACCAATAAGTACATTTTATAAGGCTTAAAGCAGACCTATCACCACATTTTCATAACTATTTAAAAGTGGTGTTCTCCCAAGCCCCTTTTTTTAGTAACCATCTGGCTGTTTTTGGGTGGTTACTGAAAGTGGTGGCCACCCGTCTACAGCTTCTTACAACCCAGCTTAAAATAAATTCTGGAAAGAACACTGTAAAAGTGTAGATAACCCTTTTATATATAAGTTAAAAATGTGTTTGGATTTTGTTTACCACCACAGCGAAGACTGAATGGGGAGCCCGCAGGTTGCTGGCATAAGTTTGTCACGTATCACAGGGGGCTTGTGACTGGCCTTCTGCGAAGGCCCAGGCTTTTTCCATAATGTAAAATCAATACTTTTCTTTTATTTACAGGAGGAAACACCACTTGATCTCGTGCCTACGCATTGTGAGATCAGGTGACACAAGCAGAAGCAGGATGAAGACAGAAGAAGATGGCGGCGCATGGTTCTTCTGGGGCAGGGCAAAAAGAACCCAGGATGGCATGGGACCGTATGAAAGCCAATTGTGGAGTAAATGAGGACTCTGCAGAAGTAAATGTGTCTTTTTGACAGCTTTAAAGTTTACCTGGGAACTTAAGCTCCCTAGCGGTTCATTTCTTTTGGGTTTAATATGTCTAAATGTTTTTCGTGAAAATTTATTTTACAGTATAATATATTAGTATGAGTATAATAAAGTTTGAAACACAAAATCAATTAAAAACAATAAATTGAATACATTAAAAAAATCTATATATTAAAAAAAAATTTATTTAAAAAAAAATAAAAAATAAAAATTTAATTAAAAAAAAAAAAATACTTATTATACTCATACTATTATATATATTTTAAAATAAATGTTCTTGAAAACAATGTACTGCTTTTACACATAAAAATCCAATGTATTGCATTCAATAGTTATTTTGTATTGAATGCAATACAAATGGATTTTGAATGTCCCACCCCGCCCGTCCGGGACGTACACATGCACCGACATCACCGGGAACTCCCCCAGTGACTCATCAGATGCAGAAGCAGGAAGAAGAAAGAAGACGGAGATCGCGGGACCCCAGTGGATCAGGTAAGCGCTCTATTTACTAACCTTCCCTAGGTGTTGTAACTCGGGGTTACCACTTGTAGCAACTTTTTTCCACCCCGAGTCACACTCCGGGTTACCACTAGGGAGGTGAAAAGGTAATATTTTGTCTAGGAGTTTCTGCAAGTTTTAAAAATACCTATTACTACCAAAAATGCAGGGCTGGTGTAACTCCTTGTGAAGACAACTGGAAATAAGAACTATATTTCAGCAAAACCACAAACTCTTGCCTCATGTTTTGGGAAATACCCGTTTGTAAACCAAATAAAAAAGCAACCTAGTTTGAAAACCTTGGCTGCCTCCATGGATAAAGTCCAAATAGTAAGTACAGACACCTCAAGACAATAATTGGGTTTTAGCACACTAAGGAATAAACATTATAGGGTAGATTAAAAGACCCAATTTTAAATGAGCTGATAACAAGATATCAATATATAGGATGATATATCTCAGAACGACTTAGAGAAGCTTGTTTCCCTGAAGCCCATTCTGGAGCTCGCATCCTTTAAATATTTTATACTTCAAAGCCTGGTCATCTGTGCTTTTGAGCAGCTGGCCAGTACTCAAGGAAGACTGGCATATGTTGCTCACCAGTAGACACATAACAGTTGGCGAGCTTCTGGCCCTGAAGTATTTTCTTTCCTAACAAAAATAGGACATGCTTCCTAAGATATCTCTCAAAAATGAAGTAAATTTGGATGTAATTTGACACACAACATAAACATAATAAACATTTAAATCAGGAAAATAGAGCAGACAGTCTATACACATAATTTCAAATTATACTGAACATATTATTACTTATTTTTGCATACTTAAGGACAGATTTACATTTTTTTTTATTTTGGAATGTAAAAAATAATACACCTGAGCAACAGTGCCTACAGATCAAGGTGATAGACCTAAAACAACACTAAAGAAACTGTGTTAATTCAAATACTGATTTTAAAAATGTCAATACATTTAAGAATCTATTATCTCAACAGCCAGTATTGTTCCCTTTAGAAAGAAAGGGGAAAAAAACACTATTTGAAACTATATTTAATATTGATGTGAACAGGACGTAAAGTATACTGGCAGCACAAGTTCTTCAGATAATGTAGTTTATTGTAGTAAAAATGTGTTCACTTTGTTGTGATTAGTGCTATGCTACAATAAACTTTACTTAAAAACAACACACCAATATTTTAGACAGATGAAAGCACTTGATCTCCAGTATAAGGTTCATAATGTCTATATGTAGTCTAACAGAAAGCAGGATTTTATTTTCACTAATGTTGTAATGATTATGCACCAAGAATAAAATCAACAAAACAAACAGAAAATCCTTTGGAAATGTGACTTCATAGATGAAGAACTGATGTATCTTTTCCCCAAATTCTACCAATTCCCCTCTTCTGCATGAAATGTATTCCTCTAACTGAATTGAATACACAGAGCTTCGTGCCATTAAACAGATCCCAGCCAATGCTTTTTCTGCTCCCACACAGTCCTTTGAGCAGAATTGGAAAGGTTACCATAACTACACTTTTCTAGCAAGGGCAAAAACTCCTATGATTTCTTTATAGACTGAAAAAAAAAAATCACACAGTTCACTGTACATACTGTTCTGCAAGTAGCATTAAATAAAAATATCAATTTTAGATAGGGACTGTAGGTTTGTTCTTAAGTTGAATTTGTATGTAAGTCAGCACAGGTACATTATTTTAATAAATGCAATTAGGACAGATGTTTGTCTCAACATATTATTAGGCAGCGTGGTGTCAGTTACTCTATAAAATCCTCATGTCAGTTACTCTATAAAATCCTCACTGTGAGCTAATCACAAAGCAAAAAAAAAAAAAAAAACTTATGGAGCCTAGACATTCATTAATTTCTGTGCTTAAATTTGCAAAAAGAAACAACTGCAGAGTTTGTCTTGGTCATTAAAGAGTTATTATTATTATTATTATTATTATTATTAAACAGGATTTATATAGCGCCAACATATTACGCAGCGCTGTGCATTAAATAGGGATTGCAAATGACAGACTAATACAGACAGTGATACAGGAGGAGAGGACCCTGCCCCGAAGAGCAAGAGATTGCAGAAATGCTCAGTCTCAGCTGTGTTTAGCAAAAGATTTATTCTGCAAGTCATGAACCCCCTCCCCCCCCCCCCCCCCCCCCCCCCCCCCTGCACACGGGGAAGCAGGGAAGCCCCGTTTGTATCCAGGAGTCGTCCGTTTGTCCGATGTCCTTAACTGGGGTACTACCTGTAATTATTCATCACATTTATCACATTTCAGAAGAAGGTCTTGCTAATGGACATTTGTGAAATCAAAAAAAAAAAAAAAAGTAAGGTGTCTATAAATTACCCCCCTCCCCACAAAAAATATGACCCCTTATTCTTGGACAGGGATGCAGGTAATCCCCAGTGCCAACACTTAACACAATATAATTAAATATATATATACACAGTGGTACCTTGGTAAAAGTCTTTATTCCTTTCCAGATCCTAGGACTTATACCAAACAAATTTTTCACATAAATACAAGGAAAATGATTAATCTGTTCCAATGAAATAAAATCCTATTGTTATTGGCATACTATACAATAATGGGGCTGTATGAAATAATTTAAACACTGCCTAATACTAAATATTTACTATATACTAAATAAATGAAAATGTAACCTCACTTTACCTTGCTGAGAAGAGTGGAGTGCCTACTAGGATGGTGCAGAGGAGGGGATGGTATGTAATTCACAGAGAGTTATAGCGTGGGTAGTTCACTGAATGGCAGCAACTGGCTTACTGATTCTCGTGAGCAGTCGTGGCTTTGTCTCCGGAGAGGTAAATAAGAGTAGTGCGCGGTGTTATCACTCATTTTGACCCATACAAGTTCTAGCACAAAGGTTGTATACCAAGCAAAATTTTTCATGTCCAAACAGGACTTATACCAAGTTGGACTTATTCCAAAGCGGACTTATACCGAGGTACGACTGTATAAATATTTATACACACATTTATATGCCAGTGTGAACTCCCTTCCCTAACTCCTGCTGACTTGATGGCATGTCTGGC
Organism: Pyxicephalus adspersus; assembly: GCF_032062135.1. NCBI lineage: Eukaryota > Metazoa > Chordata > Amphibia > Anura > Pyxicephalidae > Pyxicephalus > Pyxicephalus adspersus. The sequence continues at coordinate 78,837,133 of NC_092864.1, read as the reverse complement.
AGAATCAGAGTCGGAAACTTACTATGCAACCCGGCATCTCAGCTTTTAATTCTTTAGATGTAGGAGGTGCTTATTAGCTTGAGGTCAGTAAAAGGAAACATGCAAATAAAAACATAAATATGAAGTGGTGTCAACAGCAGTCCCTAACGTTTAATGTGTAGTTTTCTCATTCGTCCCTTGGACTGAATGGTATGAATCCAACCTGGTAAAATGGTATAAACCCAATCATTTCACCTGGCTTGTAGAAACTGGAATCAGTTTATGTTAATAAGTCAGGACATTTTAACCACTTTCTGTCATAGCATATTTACATTACTTGTGACCTCACTTAACCCTCAGCAACATAAATGAGCACAGCGCACAAAATTATGGACATTCCTCCGTGCTTGCATGTGTATGCCCCATGCACATGCCTACACTAAAATAGCTGACAGGAGCTGCTACAAATAAAAAATAATTTCACTATAATAAAATGTTTCCTTATTACCCCACCCCACCCCTTGCTGTCCCTAACTTAACTCATCCTTCCCTTCCACAGTCCCATACTTACCAACATCTAATAATATAGATTTAAAATGAAATACATTTTTAGTATTGAACTAAAGTAGGCAAAAAATGGTTATTACATATAAGCCAATAGTATTAACCACCACCCTCCACACCCATACACACAAAACCCTGTGCTTCACATTGCTTAAAGTTATGGTTCAAAAACTTAAGTGCAGCTTTTATTAAAAGGTCAGCTCTTTTGAATACTGACATTTGCAAGCTATGCACAGACACAGGTAGAGACTTTTCTCTACTAACTATGGATGAAGAGAATGCTACAATTTAATCTTTTTAAATTGCTTTTTTTTTTTCTCCATTGTCATTTTTATTTGTTCATAATGTTTATTATAGTCATAAAAATGTATAAATCATGAGGGTGGTAAAATATTTTCCAATGGATGTCAAATATGGCAAATATGTTTTATTCTACATTGTTATTATTAAATGTATCTTACCAGTGATATAACTACTGTACCATAAGATGTGCAGATAATATTTTAGGCAGGGTTTCAAATGGCTGGGAGTTAGGATCAGTTTTCTCGCTGTCAGCATTGTGATTAACGTTTTGTATTATAAATCTACAGTTTACCATCTTGCAAATAACAAATACAGTAATGATTCTTTTAATTAAACTATTAGACAAATTATTTTAGGATTAAGCAATTCATTTTCTCTTTATACAACTTTGGTGATCAGGTTTGTAACACATCTTCAACAATTCTTTATTGCTGGATGTCACATATTTTAAATCCTTAAAAAGAAGCGCACCAGATTACAAAACCGATTGTGGTTTAAAGCAAAACTAAACTCTATTTGCCTATTTGCATTTTCTGGTAAATAAGCATCCCACTTATAGGTAAATTATGTAAATTGTCATTCAGGGGTTTTATTTATTGATATAACCATAAAATCTTTTTTTACCTAATTTGTCTTTTCACCTTCCATAAAAATCTTCAACATAATCCAATCAGCAAAAAATAAAGCCAATGACAGGTGAAGCGAGCAACATTGAATATCTCATTATATTAGCAGTTGTCAAGGGGTAGGATAGATTAAGCTGCGTACACACTTGCAATTTTTGCCGTTGGAAAGGATCTTTCACGATCCTTTCCAACGACAAGGGAGTGCACGATGCATGAACGGTGCTGTACATACAACACCATTCTGCTCGACTTTGCTAAAGCATTTGACACTGTACCCCACAGACTGATTTATTAAACCACCACCTGAGTTAGTATATTGAAGATAATGATCACTATGAGATAATCTGGTCAGGAGTCACTATGATACTAAGAGATCTACAAGGGATATTCCTTGCATAGGCATGTTTTCATGTAATAATTGTACACAATGCAAATAAATCTCTGAATTACCGATCAAAACTCAAAGCCAAACATTATGTAGACTGCTCCCAAAATGGAGTAGTATATATTATTTTATTCAGATATGAAGACATAATCCCATAGCCCCCAATATTGGTATCCAGCTGTCAGTCTCTTGTCATACAGAGCTCTTTCATTTTCAGGGAAGCAGAGAAATTGATTTCACTCTGGTGTAAAAAGTCAGCTGCCACTAGATGAAGCCAATAGGTACCGTATAATTGTAAGTTATTGTAATTGCAGTTCCCTGAATGTTTAATGTGTTTCTGCCTAATAATGACGATAGTACAGTGACCCCCAAACACTTTTTTTAGAGAAGTTCTGCTCTTTTTTTTTAAAGTAGCAGAAAAAGCACAACAAAGCTTTTTTTATTTATTTAAAAAAGCAACAAAACACAGTTTTTTTTTTAACATTTTAAAAAGAATTTTATATGTCAGTGAGAGAGCATTGGGTAATTGGCGCGTATATTGCCACAGCTTATTAAACTAATCCATTCCACAGAAATATTCACTTTATCTCGCACATAGTAGTCAGGAAAGTATTTTAACTTTGCTCCACCAACTGGACCACACCAGCCGTTTTGCTGCCTCGGTCTTTTGCCCTTTTTGCCACTTTCAAATGTTGGGAGGTATGAGTTCAGGGTGTGGATGGCAGCTGGAGGAGAAGCCATGGATGGACAGATCATCCATGGTGGGCACACTGCGGGATCCTGAAAAGGTAAGTATCAGTTAAAAGTAGAATACTTTTAGAAAAGCTATGTGTTATTGTAGTCCTCTTTATGGATTCTTTTATGGTTTTGCCACACCCTGCCTATGCCCCACCCACATGACCACACCCACTATTTATTATCCCATTTTGACACTTTTAAATAGTGCGAGGTATAATAATCCTGCCCTGTACAAAGGATTGGTCACACCACATCTGGAATATGTAGTCCAGTTTTTAGCACCACAAAAAGGACATTGTGGGATTGGAGAGAGTGCAGAGAAGGGCAACTAAACTAATAAAAGGAATGGAGGAGCTCCGCTATGAGGAGAGATTAGCTGAACTGAATCTATTCTCCCTTGAGAAGAGATGTTTAAGGAGGAATTATCACCCTGTATAAATATACAGTTAGGCCTATAAATGTTTGGAAAGAGACAATTTTGTTCTAATTTTGGTTCTATACATTAACACAATAAAATTTGAAATGAAACAACTCAGATGCAGTTGAACTGCAGACTTTCAGCTTTAAATAGGTGGGTTGAACAAAAAGATTGCAAAAAAAATGTGGGGAACTAAAGCCTTTTTTTAACACAATCACTTCATTTCAGGGTATCTTCGGAAGTCCAACACATGCGCAGTCACAACCAATGTAAATAAATTTAACTGTTTATAAAGAGCAATCCGCTGACAGCCTGCACTCTTCTGGCAGCTGGCTGCGGACGCTGTTTTACTGTGTGAAATTTTAGTAGCAAGTAAGTACTGTAACTTTTTTTTTTGATTCAATATATCACCACTGCAGTTTCAATTACTGTCTCACTTAAACAAAATTTACTACCTTTGACAGCTCTCTTCCTCAATTGATCTATCTGAACTTACAATTGTAAGTATATACATAAGCACAATCACTCACTATCCCCACCTACTGGAAGACCTAATAATAGTATATAGTAATAGTATAGTATACCTTTTGTCTTATTTTATTCCACAGCTATTCTATTATAGCACTTGGATACCACCTTCAATTGTAATCCACATTACTTATATCTTCTTAAACACATAGTAAGTATAATTTATCAAGCAAATAACAATAACTACAACCTCATAATAAGCTCTCAAGGAGCCACAAAGCAACCTTTAAACATAGTGACATATATATGTATACATCCATTTTTTCAGAATTAAATTTGCGTAACCAGAGGACAATCTCCAGCCCCTTCATTCCTTGGGGGAGCTCCTGATTTTTCTCTTCCTTCTATGATTACCTAAAATAAATGTGAGTAGCAACGCCATTGCCTTCTTACTTATTCATAGCCGAGATATAGTCATATTACAAAATAATCTGCCAATATTAATTACTATTCCATTTAGAATACAGTTATTTTATTAATTACCCTATATATTTAACATCAAAACTTGGCATCCCCATGTATTATTTTGGACTACAGGAAATTCAAATTGTAAGTAGACAACATTTCAGAGTTTCAACAAAAATTGTATTTCTACAAAGAAAACCATTTTTCAATAATTCTTTACATTGTACAGTATTATGTTTTTCTTCTTTATAATTTTTCAATGGACTATATTAAAAAAATGACTGATTTATATTTATTGATCCAAAGAGTGACTTATATTTTTTTATTGTATCTGTCAAATGAGCACTGGATATACCAATAAGTAGCTTTTTTCATGAAAAACTATTAACAGTTGGCTTTAGTCACAATATAATGTGTATTGCACTTAGCTTGTACAATATATTGTATCCTATTTATGCTTTTATATAATTTCTTTGCGATGTATATAATTCATATCATAATATATATTTTTGTTATTTTTGATAGTTTGCTATTCAAGTCTCTACCCTCCCCTGAAGAAGCCAATAAGCTGAAACGTGTCGGGAATTAGACATAATACCTTTTTGAAACAATGGCTAGCCCCAAAAATACATGAAAGTACATGATGAACCCTTATATGATTGTAAAACCTCATAACCAATTATCCTGTAGTTTCTATGATGAGTCATAAGTAAACTATATGTGATTATGCCACAAAAGCCTATCTCTTCAAAGTATCACATACATAGGCTTGGCATTTTCTCAGAAAAACTTTACCCCTCTCCTCTCTCTCCATCATAAGCAAATATTTAGATAAAATTTTATCCAGCTTGGATTGTACCGATCATATTCCTCTCAAATGGATGGGCCACAAGAAAGACAAATAGGCAGGTATAGCAATGGTTTCCTGCCTTGTAGTACTATAGTATTACAGAAACCAGGTACAAATGTATGGAATGTAGGTGCTCTGTACTTGGTAAACTTGTTGTTTGGTCTAGGATTGAAACAAGGGGGAAGGTTATATAGCAGTATGTCTCGCAAGGACCCTGGGTGCTGTCTGAACTTTTTTACATCACCCACTCTAAAGTAGGAATAAAGGCTGCTACCTTTGCCATTCTTTATACTAATTTAAAGGTTCATCAAATGGCTTGTCAACTGTCAGCTACAGCCATTATTCATAAATAAAAAAATAAGCACAACAACAGTGAAAAAATAAAACATCAGGTGAAATCTTTTGGACTAGGGCATGTTCACAGACATTGCTTTAAAGAAGTTGGGTTGAGTTTTCAAAAGCTAAGTCTTGTAAATATTGGAATTTGGAACTACAATTTTCAGACTTACTAGTCTCCTAGTCAGAAAAATGCTTATGTAAACTTAGTGCCAGGATATCGCTAGCTTGCTGGTCTGGTCTCTGGGCTGTAAAAAAGCTGAAGGATCATTAAGGGTGTTCCCCTCTCTTTACTAATAACTTTATATGTTGAGCCACCTCATTAAGCAATCATATATAATCTATAAAAGAAGAAAAAGAATGAGGTTCACGGCTCAGGGATTGTATGAAAATATATATTTGTGTATTTGTTACATTGTATCAAAGAAAAACATTTACATAACGCAATCAGGTATTTTACCTTGGTACTTCACAGGAACTAGGTTTTATATACTAGACACTATGTCTATGTCTTCAAACAAATAAATGTGTGAAGAACCGCAAAAGTCCCGACCGTATAGAGTTTGTGCAAAAAATCCACCCATTTCAATACCATTAGGCTTCCTCAGGGATATCTTTCGTACGTACTTTACGTTCCATGGGAGATCATAAAAGACAAAATCATGGAGATGGCTCATCTCCCTGCAATACTCCTTTGTTACCCTATTCATTTCAGCTTACAAAACCTGTTTCTAAAATTGCAATGGAAGGCCTGTGCCTCCCCTATACATCCTTACAATCTTGATGGATGAATGAAACACCAATCCTCGTTGAGTACCAAAGCTTTTACGAATCATTTATGTACATATAGAAAGATACCGAAATCCTCTTTAAGGCTTAAGGAGCACTAACTTGAACAAGGTTTTCAACCTTCACCTTGCCACATTTATTATCACGCATATTTGTGTCTACAGTCCATGGGAGATCATAAAAGTATGTACAAAAGATATCCCTGAGGAAGCCTAATCGTGGCGCAACGCGTAGGATTTTTGCACAAACTCGCACCTTTTACCCACAACTGCACTGAAAATAAACAATTTGTCACAATGAAAGAAAATTTTATCTTCCCAATTAAATGTGTGTAACATTTGGCTTGCTCACTGCAAATATGTATGTATGACTATGCAATTCAAACTAAACAGGCCTATCAGAATGCGCTTTTACACACAAACACATGTTCCATAATGTTCGATTTTTATAATAGCTCGATCTGGCAGGTCATTATTGTAGAAAGACAGGCAATGTTACCTTCCTGATTGCTCCAGGTTTCTGGCGCCAACGTTCTGTTACTCATGCGCAGCATCAGCTTTTGTTGCCAGAGAAACCCAGGCTTCCATTGTGTGTGCTGGGGATGGTGTTAGAGTTACGTTATCACAGCACACTCAATCAATATGCCTGGAGAAGCATTTAGTGAGGTGGTTTTAGTTCTACTTTGAGATTGGGTAGTGGTATGAGTTGTTTTGCTTTGTTCAGCTAACTTTTTTATTTTTTGTTGTAATTTTGTTTTGTTTTTTTTTATATCTGACAGTATCATTCGCCACACATTAGGGAAGTGCTGTTTGATATTTTTACTTGTTTGAAATGCCATTTTCTCATTTTTTAAAAATATTTACTTAAAAATGCAATAACATGCATTGTTTCTAAAGCCAAAACAAGGGTCTCAGTTCAGTGTGTTGCTAAAACTGGGGCTTACAGGTTCTGGCTTTTAGTAGTTACTGATACATGAGGGTACCTAATGCAGGTAAACATAATGGCCCTGATTAATTAAAGCTCTCCAGGGATGGAAAGGATACACTTTCATCAGTGAAGCTGGGTGATCCAGCCAACCTGGACGGGATTTCTTCAAAGTCATTTTCTGTTTGCAAGCAAATGTTTTCAATTCTGGACCACATCCATTCCAAGTTTGCTAGCTCATCCAGTTTCACTGATGAATGTGTATCCTTTCCAACCTTGGAGAGCTTTAAAAAATCAGGGCCAAAGTGTTTTTTCCTATTTAAAAACACACACTGGGCAGAACTAGGCCAATACTCCATAGACGCTGAACAGAAAGCCAAGATACTCACCTTGGTTTCTACATCTTCTATCAGTAGTAGAAATCAGGAATTGAGTTCAATGAGTTCTAAAATATTGTCTCGGTGGTACAGGACACCGGAGAAGTTACACAGCTCCTTTGCTGAGGTAACTGACAGGTCCTGGCAGTGTAAACAGGCAAAGGGCAGTAATGCTGCACATTTTCTGGTCCTGCCCAATATTGGGCCCTTTTTGGGAACAAGTGGTATCCCTTATTCAAAGAGTCACAACACATGGATCCCGGGTTTTTTCTGCTGCACCACAACACAATTTCAGAGGAAGCCTGTAAGTGTTCCATTATTGGGCACCTCATTATTGCTGGCAGCTCTTGTATTCCACTTTATTGGAAGTCGTTGTCACCCCAACTGTAGGTCTATGGCTACATAAAGGTGAATGACATGATGATGATGGAAGACCTCACGGCTAGAATAAGGGATACCCAAGATAAACTCAATGCTATGTGGGGTAGCGATATTACCATGTTATGTTTATGCTTTTGCACACTACTGGACTCTTTGGTAAATATATACCTTCTGTCACCGATACTGATGTTCCCCTTTTTTTTTAACCACAGACTGTTTATTGGACTCTGTGATGCAATCTAGGTGATGCTATGTTACTTTACATGTTTTGTTTTCCCTTTTTCTTGTATATCATTCCTATTCATTTTCTTGTTTCATGAATGTTATTATTCTGTTAAGTTTGAAAATTTTAAAAATGAAAAAGTTTAAAAAAAAAAAAAAAAATTATAACACACACATAAGCTTATATGAGTGACAAACCCTACCTTGCCGAAAGTATCCCAATGTCGAAAACCTGCTAGCAGGCGTGCTTGTTCGCCTCATTATCTCTGGTGATGTCTGAAAAGTATATGGTTCTACCAACTTTTTAGGATCTTGTCAACCACCCTTTTACGAAGAAAAAAGCTATTACAAAAGGCAGTCTAAAATTAGCAACTATAAAATCCTCATCTATTTTCTTGTACAAATATTTTACATAGTATACACAAATGGTAAATCAGAAAACAGTTTGTAATTTTCCTTGTTTTGCCATGTCAGGTGTGTTGCACTCCCTGTTACTGGCTGAATGTTTACTCCTTGAATAGAACAAAGCAAGGAAAAAAGCTTGAACTAAATGCGAGGAAGGAACCTATGATCTGCTTCCTTTAATGAAACGTCTGTATTTCCCGCACTGTACATGAACAAAAAAAAAGAATATTGTAACTTAAAAAAGACACTACAGAAGTAGGAACACTGCCTTTTCATATTATATATTTTAGTAGTTCAGATTTTTAATGTGCTTTACACTCTGTTCAAAAATTACCAAGCATCCATAGGGTTACTAAAGCAAGCTTCTGACTGATCCATTTAAAAAACTCGTAACCTGGCTACAGAAGCGCTTGTAAAATTCCATAGTAGAAGAAAAATTTGGATAGGTTTGATGAGAGCAAGTCACACCGACTTTAAAAAACTTGGACTTTAACCCCCCTAAGTGGTAATCCTGAGTGTGACTCGAGGTGGTTTTTACTTAAATCGGTAATCCCAAGTCACACTTGGGGTTCATCTAAAACGTAAAAAAAAAAACAATTACCTTGTTCAGCGTTACCTGGAAATTCAAATAGATTTGTATTGGATTCAATACAAAATAGCTCTTTTGAGTCCAATACAAAGAAATCTTTATATATTTGTATATTTACATGCCACTGTACAGTTATATTACGTTTCATTATTTTTTTTAACAGATTTTTGTGTTTTTATTAAAGTATAATATTACATTTATTAAATATTGGACATATTTTGATGAGTTATGTCTAAGAACTATAGGCCTACAATGTAAAATAAATTTCTATAAATAAAAAAAAAAGTACCACTTTTTGCATGTAAATAAAGAGAGAATTCAAACACTAGGGGGGTTAAAAAAACTGTTAGGGTGCATGGGCAGCACATGCATAATCTTAGCTGCCAACTATATACAGGTTAACACGTGTATATGCCATATAATTTGTAATTATAAATTCAATGCTCAGCCAAACAGGTCATAATGTAGTTCAATCAGTTAATCCTGATTGATCTACAAAGAAGTAGAACTGATACAAGAAGCAGTAATAATAAACTAGGAAATAGTAGAATTATGTTCTTGGTCAGCAATGATGTATATCACAAGAATGGCTAGCTAAAATTACAAGACAGGTAAACCAAGTTTTACTTGGTGTTTGACACTGCAAAATGTTTTACACAACATTTACATAATAAAATATTTTCTGTATCATATATTTTTCATTTCATAATTATTGTAGGAGTTTCTCATCGTAACACACAAGCTATTTAAATAACTGCTGCTATAAAATGAATTGCCGGAAATGCCTCTGGGAAACTATTGATATCCAGATGGCCTATACAACTTTGTTCAGTTGGTGACCCTCCTTTTACTGTTACTCTACTCAAACAGCTAAAACTGTTATCTTAGAAAGTACTGAGCAAGATGTACTAACATCCATCAATAAGAACTTTAAATGTGGTTTCACACAGATTATTACTATTTTTTTTTTTATTAAACAGGACTTATATAGCACAAACATATTACGCAGTGCTGTACATCAAATAGGGGTTGCAAATGACCGATAGATAGTGACACAGGAGGAGGAGAGGGCCCTGCCCCAAAGAGTTTGCAATCCAGGAGGTGGGGGAAGTAACACACAATAGGAGGTTTTAAAGTATATGTAGCTTACAACTATCCAGATAAAAGTCAATGCCTTTTTATACAAAATTGAGAAGGAGAATTATTTTGTCTCCGTCTCCATCTTGTTCCTAACCTCCATTTTGTAGCAGAAGTATCCATGAGAAATATAACTAATCTAAATATAAGTAATCTGCTTCATTTTCATTGTTGGGGTGGGGAACATCCTGTACAACTAGCGTAGTTTCTCTTCTTGTCTAATGTGTTAAAGCGTACCTAAACTCAGAAATTTCACTTTACATAAAAGGGTAGACAACCCTACCCATAAAAGGGTAGACAACCCTACCCATAAAAAGGTAGACAACCCATACTGTTGTTTGTTTTTCTTTATAAACTGCAACACTTTTTTTTTTTTTTTTTTTAAAGACAGGGTGCGCATGCGTATGGGCGGGTCTCCAGGATGGCAGCGGCCTAACTGAGCTCCGCACCACCTAGACGAAAGAGCAGCAAATAGCAGAGATCAACAACATACTCACCCTCCGTTTTCAGTCCTGGACGTAGTGAACAGCTCTGGGCAGCATGGGCACCCATTCCCATTCCTCTAAGAGGAGACAGGCGAAACAAGATTGTTGCGCGGCCTCTGCCAGGCTCCTTTCCAAAATGGCGCTTGCAAGCTCCGCGAGTCCTGCAGGCTCCTCCAGTGTGCTAGAAACCCAGCCACGCTTCCAAGATGATGACAGCCCCCATCCGACTGCACCATCAGGCCCAGATATGAGTAGGACTCAGGGGGATAACCTTCCCAACACCTCTGGCACTACCCCAGAGGAACGCAAAGCAGCCTTATACAGGGCTAAAATGCATGATTTTGTTGATTTAAATGAGGACCCATCTCCCTCTCCTGAGTTGGATCAGTCACCATCTCTTTCAATGGCAGTAGACCCTTCGCCACCTGATATTGCAGCGCCTTCTTTTTTTTCCTCATTCACCTTGGAACACTTTCAATCAATATTACATAATGCGTTGGAAGCTCAGTTTACCAGGTTGGCTGCACATCTTACTAAGGAAATGAAGGAGGTTTACCATCGCACTGCACAGTTAGAAGGCCGTGTGACTGACGTCACCACGGTCTTAGAAGGCCATGATGAAATTCAAACACTGCACTAAAAAATCGGAGGATGCTGAAAATCGTGAACGTTGCTCTAATCTGCGCATAAGGGGCCTCCCAGAGCACATTGTGGATTTGTCGTCTATTATCTTAGCTCTTCTGCAGGAATTAGACCCAGATGTACCAGTTGAATGGCTTGAGATGGACCGGATTCATAAAGCTCTGACCAACACCCAAACAAAGGGTCCACCTCGTGATGTTATCAAGTTCCCTAACTATCGTAAAAAAGAGCACATTCTCCGTTGTTCTAGGGAAAGAGAGCCCCTATCTTTCCAAGACCATACTTACCAGGTCTTTGCTGATTTGGCACCCTCAACAATTAAAAAGTGCAGAGCAATAAAGCCATACATCCAAATACTCCAGCAACACCACGTTCAACACAGTCGGGGATTTACCTTTTGGATGTCTTTTTGTTATCAAGGTGCAACTTACATAGTCCCAACCCCTGAGAAAGCAGCACAATGTCTTTGTGAAATAGGCCTCATCGATCGCTCTCCTTATCATGCCGCTGTGGCTTCCAGATCCCCCCTCCACGATCACAACCAGTCTGATGGGTATTTACAAGACCCCTATACATGAAGGCACTGTTTCTCCCTTTTCTTCATCCTTTACCTACTATTATCCCCTGGATGGCCCCAAGCTGGCCAAAAATTTTCGTATAATGCCCGAAAGTGTTACAGCTTATTTTATGCCTCCAGGGTGGGATCTATTTTTTTTTTTCTACATGATGCCTGTTGACAAGTAATTTTTCTTTTTTTTTTTTTTGATGCTCTTTTTTGTGGTAGTAGCCGTCATTTCCCCCAAGTGGTGCACCCGGTTGGGTGTGGCTAACCTTTTTCCCCACCACTATGGTGGGGTACTGTTTAAATGTTTTGATGTTATGCCATCAGTATTGCCACTTGGTGGCGTGTTTTTTGTCTTGCCTCTCTACTACTTTTTTCTTTATTTCCATGTACCCCTTCTCCTGTCCCAACTCTCTCCCCATCGTTTTTGTTCCTAATTATATGAGGACTGATGCTTTATCTGTCAACTGGTTTTGGTGTGTTATGCGATTAGGAGTTCCATTGTACTGTATGCGATGCCGTTAAATGTTATGAGCTTGAATGTGCAGGGCTTGAACTCCCCACATAAGGGTACCAAAGCCTTCTGGTATTTCCGCTCTAACCATGTTGATTTTACATGTCTCCAAAAGACCCATTTCTCGCTTAGCTCATGCCCAAAGTATTTCAGTAGCTCTTACTCACAGGTTTTTGTCGCAAATGGACCCACAAAAACAAAGGGAGTACTAATAGGCTTTCAGGAGTTGATACCTTTTACATGCAATTTAGAAATTAAAGACCCAGGGGAGGTATGTTATTTTGGTAGGCCAATTGGGGGATACCCCAGTCACCATTGCAACCCCCATCTGATCAGAGTACAGTATCTTCTTCCACTGCAGAAATATAATCTGGCAGATAATTGGAGAGAACAGCATCCTCGCAAACGTGACTACACATTTTATTCCCATTCTCACAATACCTGGTCTAAAATTGACCACATATTGATCTCCACCAACTATCTTTCCTCAGCTATATCTTGTGATATCCTTCCTATCCCTTGGTCAGACCATGATGCAGTTATGTTGTCTGTGTCCTCTTTCAATGAGCGGCCAAGGGAATTTAGGTGGGTTCCTAATGAGTCGATACTGAGTGACCCTGACGCGAGGCTGGAGATTGGAAATGTACTGAGTGAATTTTTCTTGCTAAATGACACTGGTGATGTTTCTATGGGTACATTGTGGAACACCCACAAAGCGGTCCTGCAGGGCCACTTTATACAGCTGGCCACTCGTAAGAAGCAGAAAAGACAAGCCCAGATTACAATTGGAATCAATTTAATTGGAGACGACTGTTCAGAATCTGTCGGCTCAATTTCAATCTTCACCGACTATTTCCTTGCGGAAACAATTGGATAAAGCTAGACAGGAGTTGAACATTTGTCTTACTGATCGGATGGACAAGCAGATTAGATGGACTCGTAATAAATATTACACTAAAGGTAACAAGACAGATTCTTTGCTAGCCAAGCGTTTAAGATCTGACTTTGAAGACTTTAAGCCTTAAAAACCAAAAAATGCCATAAAAACACTCAAACCACACAAGAGACCAGAGCCTGATGAATTCTCATCTTCATATTTCAAAAAAGTTTCAGATCTGCTTGTTCGTCAACTAGTGAAATTTTTTAACCAACTTTTACAGGGGGAGACCTTCGGTCCAGATACTCTATTGGCAAATATTTGCATGTTAACCAAGTCTAATTTGGATCACAGCACTTGGTCAAACTATAGACCGATACCACTGAATCTAATTCGCTCATTACAGATAGTGTTTTCAAATTTTGTGTGGCGGGGGTCCAGACCTAGGGTAGGAAAACGGATTACGCACAAACCTAAAGCTATGGAGGCTTGGCATTGCCTAAAATCCTGTACTAATATAGGGCGGCTCAAGTGGCTCCATTGGCTGCATACCATGCTAGGACACACAAACCTTTATGGGTTGACTTGGAAACACATTTATTGTCCCCAATTGCGCTGGATACTCTACTTTGGATCCCTCCATCCTTCCGGAAGAAAGTTGATAGCCCCATTACACAACACTCTTTTGAAAGTTGGCTACCACAGTGGGCAACTCCAGTTTTTGCCAGGTTTTGAGGTACCATCCTGTTTTTCTGAGTGGTTGGCTCGAGATAGCCGCAGGGCCAAAGATTTATTGATGGCTGCGGGAGTTATGTCCTTCCCATCCTTACAATCTAGGTTTGATGTACCCCCAATGTGTTTTTTCTTATTTACAGCTATGTCACGATGTTGAGTCCCTACTCAAATACGCGCGTAACCCCTTGTCGCACACCACTTTTGAAGGGAAATGTGACAAGGACCCCTTGGGTAAAGGAATTATCTCTCTAATTTATAATTCTTTGCTCTCAGCAGAAATGTCAGATAAACCGATGTATGCAACTAGGTAGGAATGGGATATTGGCAAAAGATTGGATAACACACAATGGGCACAGATCTGGGACATGGAGGCACACAGTGTCGTCCATGCTGGTTTCTATGAAGCTAATTACAAATTGCTCATGCGTTGGTACTTGGTCCCAGTTAGATTGGCTAAATTTACCCAAACAATGTCCAATCTGTGTTTCAAGCAATGTGGTGAAGTGGGTACACACTATCATATATAGTAGAGTTTTGGATAGGGGTATATGAACTTGTGTACACACTTTTGGAACAAAATATGCAGAAAGACCCATATGAAGCATTATTACTATTGAAACCCAATAATTGTACAAAATACCAATTTAGGCTTCTTAATGTTGTGTTTACCTCTGCTAAACAAACACTTGCTAGGGCATGGTCTTCAAGCACTCTTACTGTGATTCAAGTGAAACATAAGGTAAACTGGTATTTTCTTAATGAATTTCTGGCAGCCAAACTGAATGACACTATGGGTACTTTTCAAATGCTATGGTCACCCTGGATAGACAACTATCTGCCGGCTGATTTTAATAGTTTTACTTTTACTTTAAAAGGTTTTCTCTAATGTGCATACCCCAGTGAATAATGCAGGTCATATTTGATTTTGGGTCCTCACCCTGTAGATATGTATTTTTTCCAAATCCATTCTTTTCCTTTCCCCACCCCTCCCTTTTTTTCTCTCGTTATTGTTTTGTATATTTCGTGAAATTTCTTGTTTCTTCTTAAAAAATTGTAAAAACCCTTATTCTTAATGAAAAATATTGAAAACACCCCCTAGTTCTCGATCGCCTAGGCGATTGAGAATTAATGGGAACGCAGAGCCTCCAGAGATACCTACGTCACACATCCCGGGATGCTCTTGGGTGCTCCTTCTGCACATGTCCAAGCATCTCGGGGATTCGCAGATGGTGCCTTTTCGCAGAAAGAAAAAAATTTGCCGATCTCACACATGCGCTATGAGACCGGCAAGTTTTTTTTCCCATCCTACGTCACCCGATCTTTTGCGAGAGAAGAGAAGAAGATAGCTCCCGGACAACGCGGGACCTGATGCAAGCCACCCCCGGATGGATTGGACTGACCTGCGGGATTAAAGGTAAGTCTATTTTTTTTTGGCAGTTTTAAGTTAAGTTACTTTTTATCAGGAACAAAGGAACTGGTCACCTCAAACCTTTACTTACTTTTCTGTACCAAAACTTTACTTTGTATAAATAACACCATCTTTTCCTCTCTTACAATCGTAACATTAACCTAACAGCATTAACAGCTGATGTTTCTTTAAAAAAGAAAGAGTCTGGGACTCTGTGGGGGTCAGGGACTCCCAGGAATTACCGATTCAGATTTGTGCCTAGTGAGCAAACCAAACCAATTTAAAGCTAACAATAAAGAAGGATTGAACAAGAAACACTTGAAAAATATGCTAATAATTATGGTGGAATATGGTGCATATAACTTTTGCACTGATATTAAATTAGGACATGTATGTGTGAAAATTAAGATGCTTGTATTTTTTTGTCTAAAGTTTTGTTTAAACCTAGCAAGTTGTGAGAATGATTCTAGTGTAATGATGTGTGAGATCTCAAGCGTTCATGTTGCGTCAAAAGTTATATTGTTAATGAGATGTTATATTTGGCAATGCGGATTTAATATCTGGTGCACAATTTGTTTCTTGTGCCGTTTGTAATTTGTTGTATTTAGTTGTTTGGATTGTTTGTAATTATTTGTTGTTTGTACTTTCATTGTACTTCATGTACTCCACTTTAAGAACAAAGGATGAGGACAATTTGTAGAATCAGGGAAAGAGTGTTGTATACAACTTACTGAGGAGTGGCTAAAACACAAACCAGGGGGAAGCTAGCAACAGTAAACAAGATAGTAGAAGCGGACACTCCAGCGGTACTAAACCCCCATTAGGTTAAGTAAGATACCTCCAACTGCTGCTTGTTTCTCTGTATTTAACCTAATGCTTTCTTTTGTGTGCCTTTGGATCCAGATATTTATTATCTTTTTGCTTTGAAAACATGCAAAGATGTTGGAACCATCTTACACATGGAGGAATAAATTCATCCTGTACATCCAAATATTGCATGAGGTACCGAATGGATGGATTCCAGAAAAAGGTTGTACAGCTTTATTACAGTATGTGGATGATTTGCTTCTGTGCTGTGATGATGGGGGAAACGTGTGGTAAAAAAAAACTTTCCTAGCTCAGTCAGAAAGAAAAAGCAAATTAAAGTAAGCAAACATTTGATGTCAGACAGCTGCAAGCCTTCTGGAGTTCAGTAGGGTACGGCTGAGAGTGGATCCCAAATGCCTCTTTAATAATGATGTATTACCTTAAGAAAAACTCTTCCAATTTCTTAAAAGATCATGTCTAGGGTATGGAAGATTTTAAAATAGCTATATTGTCAGGTTCTACTTCCCCTTCCACACTACAGGAAACCATTTTAGCTTTTCTCTCATAAGAATGCTGGCCATGCTACAGGGGCATGGATACAGAAGGGCCATTGGCATATTTTTACTGTCAGCAAGATCATGTGATAAAGGGATCACCAGGTTGTGTTAGAGCAGTGGCAGCATGTGCATTGTTGCCGGAAAAAGAAGAAGACTTGGTCTTGGATCACAAACCTACTTTATGTGATATATTAAACATGATACAAAGCATTTGTCAGGAGCTAGGTTGGATAAATATGGGGTTCTTTTATTCACACCTACCAAATTTAACAAATAGAAGGTGTAATATATTAAATCTTGCTACACTCACTTTCCAAGTGTTGAGGGTGCCTCAAGAAAAGTGTCTGTACATGATTACTATGAATTTATACAAAACGGGACACAGGGATTAGCAAATGTATTATCTAATCATATATGTAGCTAATCCTGCTTTTAACATGTTTATAGATGGTTCCCGATCATATACTGATGATGGGGAACCAGGTACATGAGTATGTAGTGGTAACTGATGGCGTATTAAACCAACAGAATTTACCTTCTGATGTGTCAGTTCAGGAAGCTGAATTGTAAGTTCTGATTGAAGCATGTACTCTGGCCAGGATAGGAGAGATACTGTCTGGACAGATAGATACTATGCATCTGGCATAGCATAAGACTATGGTCTCTATGGAAGGGCAGATATTACATGACATATACAGGTAGGACAATTAGAAATGCCTAGTTAGTGGGAGAGCTTCTTGCAGCCCTAGAACTTCTTTTAACAACTGTAAAAGTGCTGAGGCTTAAATATTAAAAAGCCTGTGAACCTGGACGTCCTAGAAAAACTACAAGAACAGGTTTTGGAGGAGGAAAAGAAATAAAATGGATAGAGCTGGGGGAAAGGGAGTGGGGAAGAGTGAAGAAAGACAATGAAAATGTCTTGTGGCATAGTCAGATCCATTGCTTGCCCCGATCACTGTACCCTATGATAGCTCATCTATTTCATAGGATCACTCACTTAGGTAAGAATGAAATGTCTGTCATAGTAAGGAAGAACTGGATAGATTCTGGATTTACACCATTTTCTGCAGGATACACTCTTTCCTGCCATAACCCTGACCATGTAGTCAAAATATCTAGTAGACACTCACCTAGACCAGAGTACCCCTTCCAAATACTTCAAATAGATGTTATACAGCTTCCAAAAGTAAAAACATTTGAACATGTGCTTGTGTGTGTACACGTTTTCTGGATGGCCTGAGGCCTGGCAGGTAATTAAAGTTACTGCTAAAACAGCAGCAAGGAAATTACTTAAGTTTGTCTGCAGATTTGGGGCCCTAAGGTAACAAGAATCACAACAAGGATCCAATTTTATTAGGGAAGACCTATCAGAAATAATGAATGCCTTAAATATTACACAATTCTTCCACACACCACATCATCCTCAAAGTAGTGGAAAGGTGGGGAGACTCAATGGTAACAAATGGGACTGCCAAAAGTGCTCCTGGAGTTTAGAAACCTTGGGTTGAATGCCTGCCTATTGTATTGTATTCAGAATAAACAGCTTAGGGAATAATAGGCTCTCACCTTATTATATATTATTTGAGATGGCCCCAAGAACAGGACTGTACTTTCCCCAACAGCTGCAAGCACTCCATTCTGATATGACAAGTTATGTGGCCTCCTTGCAGAAATGCCTAAACAAGGTGCATAAATATGTGTTTGACTCTATTCCAGATCCAAAACAAACTGGATCCCAACAGTTTGGGATTTAAACCAGGATATTGGGTAGTGATAAAAAGAAGCACCAGATGAACTCTGGAACCCAGGTTGGATGGTCCCTAACAAGTTCAACACTGACATCTGATAAATAACAGCAGACACACCTGGATACCTGTCTCTCACTGCAAAAAAAGTGATTTGGAGAATCAAGCATGAAATGTGTATATATGTACATGTGTTGTTTGCTAGTTGTGGGGAGCTGGGATGAGATGAGCCCAGAATACTCATGTGGTATAAACACATGGTCCAGATAACCAAACCGTATGATTGGAATGTATAATGTTTATCCTGATTAAATCCTGATGACTGGTTTAGGGGAATATTTTGGGCCTAGCACAAACCAATTCATACAATTTTATTTTTTCTCTCTCTGTTAGGTCATATTTAGGTGTTTTTCTGTGGCATTAGAAAATATACATCACAGAAAGACTCCGAAATGACAAAGAAAATGATTTTGTCTCTGTCTCCATCTTGTTCCTAACCTCCATTTTGTAGCAGAAGTATCCATGAGAAATATAACAAGTAATCTGTTTCTTTATGTGTGAGCGTGGGGGGGGGCAGCCTGTACAACTAGTGTAGTTTCTCCTCTTATCTAATGTGGTAATACTGTACCACCTACTTTAGTTTGCATAAATAAGACCATCTTTTCTGAATAAATCAGAACAGCAACCCTAGATCAAATTGGTGTCTGTTCAGCTGACGTATCCTTTAGAAATAAGAATTTCCATGTAAGAAATGTGTCAAACAACAAGTACAAATTAGTGGAACTGAGAGGGAGAATAAATATGCAGTTCTGCTCTCAAGCAAAGTCCCAACTGGACAAATGTAGGGTGTTCTTTTATGAATAT
The DNA here is from genome assembly GCF_032062135.1 of Pyxicephalus adspersus. Taxonomy (NCBI): domain Eukaryota; kingdom Metazoa; phylum Chordata; class Amphibia; order Anura; family Pyxicephalidae; genus Pyxicephalus; species Pyxicephalus adspersus. Next base: position 78,817,981 of record NC_092864.1, on the reverse strand, counting down.
AATAACAAATGTGGGAAAGCATTAGCGCGTGCCCTAAGAATTAAAAGAGCCCGTACCTTCATTCCTTGTATCCGGTCGA
>NC_092864.1:78808628-78814895 GCF_032062135.1 Pyxicephalus adspersus | reverse complement strand
TGTTCTCTCGAGTTACTGGATATGACTATTTCTGTAAAATTGTATGCCTTTTCACGCTTTTATTTGCTTTTGCCATCTGTATACACTGGTTTGAGTTCTGTAATTGTCTGTTTTTATTGGTTGCTAATAAAAAATAAATAAATAAATAAAAAACAAAAAAACAAAAAACAAAAAGTACAATAAGGGTGAAGAAAAATGATCCACACATATAACTATCAACTTTCTGCTAGGAATTCAAGGAAAACACTGGGGAATTTAGTGTAAAATCTATAAGGCCAATAAAATTCCTGTTTTATATTTGTGTACCTCTGCAAGAGCAAATGCCCTCTAGGATGTTTTTTCTTTTAGAAATCAAAGCAAGCAACGACTGGGAAAAGTTTAATCCTCTGAGTTTTTTGGGCTTTAAGTTTTTTCTAAAATAATTTAATTCAATATTTTTTTTTCTAAAATCAATTTCTATAAAAAGAGAGTATGCTCATCAAATTGGCCCTCCACAGCAGCAAACAACCTCACTGCAACTGGTGATAGCAAAATATCTAAACTTCAATGATAGGATCCACTTCTCCACTCCTACTGCTCACAGAAACAAAGGTTACTGGAAAATAACTCTAATATTCTCTATAATATAATAACTCTATATATAATAATATAATATCTAATCTGGAAAATAACATTCTGATATTCACAAACTACTCAGGCAAAATACTCAGACAACGCAAAGCTTTCACACTATTCTATAGTGTTATAATTGGTAAAAAGATTACCAATGGAGCGCAGTGCAAATACTGAAATACTATAGGACAATAGGGAAATGTACAATACATAAAAAAAATTAATTGTGAACATATATATGGGTCATAGGCACCAAATTTAAGGCACATAGCAACAGTAACATATTTGAGACGTTAACTAAAGTTTGGAAATGCAGATAAACAGGTTATAAAGATATATTAAGGATATACCAGGTAGAGCGCTGGAAAGGTGTCAATATACACTTTTGAACTGTCCCCGTATATGTGTGGAGAATAAAGGTATATCACTTTTCAAAAAAAAAAAAAAAAAATCGATGGACGTGTCTATCATCACTCCGCTCAGCATCAATAACTTTGATATGGAATATTACACAAACAGGGTATGTGACCATCTCCAATTTGGGCAGCATGGGATCAGTCCAGCTAAGAAGCAGTGCACATCTTGCTGCCAGAAGACAGACCGATACCCAGTCACTTCTACCCCTACCTGGATTTTCTTCTCCTAGTTCATCCCAGTACCCAAACGACATAATCTAGAGTTAGCCGGTACAAAATATTTGATCGCCTCATATACTGTTGTATCCTTCACCAGTATTTTTGAATCAGTGGGCACGACCATCAGTGGGACGGTGAACCAAGGTGGCTGAAGGGACCTTACATTTTGGGCATGTAAAGTCTAAGTCGGCCGAGGCAGAAGACCCCTCTGCTTTCCTAAAGACTCTATAAGCCCCGTGTAAGGTTTTAAATTGAGTCTCCCTCCATATTTCGTTCACCATGGCTTTGCATACTGTTTGGTGTCCGCAAGTGGCTATGGGGACAACATCTGCTATGTAGAGCGCCTCCCTCGAATTTGGTCACATTAGTCGCCGTCAGGGGGTTATGAAAGAAATTCTGTATTGATTTATAGAGCTCAGATATAGAGGGTTAAGGTAGAAATAAAAGATTATTATACCAGTTATACCTCATAGCTCCTTGGACATCTGGCACAATTGACTTAATGTAGTTGGTTACCTGCAGGTAATGTAGCGGGTGTGGGAGAAGCGTCAATTGTTACAGTTTCACTCGCAGTTCCCTAAAGGTAACTAGATGACCTGCTTCCTGATTGTACAGATCACCTGCTGTCACGTTTTCGGCCCACTTACGGAATAACGGATAAGAGTCCCCCTGCAGGAACAGATGATTCCCACTGATAGGGAGATATTTAGAGAGGCTGAATGACAACTTCTATTCACTCCATGCCAAAATGATGTCTCGAGATGTAATGAGAATATTATTACGTAAGTGTGCCAGAAAGATGGAATCAGGCTGTGAAGCAGGGCTCTCAAATCTAAAGGATGAGCTATTGCCTTCTCCAGCTTATAATTGGAGAAAAATGAGGTGCCCTAGAGCCAATCACTTATATGTCTCATTAAACAGGCCAGGGTATATGTCCTCACATCTGGAAAGTTCACCCCACCCGCTGAGACGTCATTTTAAATGACAGCTTAGTAGCCTTCAAAATTTTTCTGTTACTTTGGCATTTTGAATGCTCAATCGCATTGTGTTTTTGAGTTTAATGTGTTATTGAATAAAAGAAGAAAAAAAACTAATTAGCCACTACAACCACTCTACCTAGCTTAAATAGGGCTATGAGCAATATAGGAGAGGGCATGGCTATAAATAGGTAACAAAGTCACACAAACTGTAGGCAAACCTAGCAATGCACAACTGTGAAGTAACACAAAGCAGGGACCAGGGTAAACATGCTACCCACATGTACATTTTGAATAAATATGTTCATTTACATAAAGAAAAGGACAAATATTATAGTAAAACCATTTTTTCTTTTAGCGGGAATGTTTTTGGTGCCTTCCAGTGAATTTGGTGTTGAACAAAATACAACCTTGAAGTGTAAAGTATAGGGGCTGCAACTAAAGCTGGAGACAAGCAGAAGGCCAGCAACAGCTGCGACTCTATTTCTCTTAGTACAGGTTTCCGTTCAATGGATTTTTTTTTTATTGGGGGGGGGGGGGAGACTTTGACTTGTTGGCAATAAACAGTACAGTGCATGGAAAACAGTGCCCTGAATGAAGCATTGTTTTCCTGCACTTGAGATTGCCTACAAAACTGAAACCAGCTAGCCATAAACAGTTTAAAAAAAGGAACCAAATTCTCTCTTCCTTGAGGATCACACTTTGCCAAGCTGGATGGCATCCAACACAAGTCCCCCTTGGTCGTTTCCAATGGTTTTTCTCAGGACATTGAGGTTCACCTATGCTACAATGTGTTTACAACAGTTTTATGTGCATTTTTTCTAGATTGCACTCCCTGTTTGAGTTCTCACATTATGTTTTCTACTTTTACTGGTTGCTGTGGCTGCCAAGGTTAATAGCTACCTTGAGTCCATTAGGTCACATTATTGTTTTTCTAGTCATCTAGAATGTTTTACTGCTCTGGCTGCTCTTTTTTACATATAGGGGGAGCAGGAGGGGCAATACATGCTCTCCATCCTAGAAGAAAAGCTGGTGAGGGGTGGGTTGTATTTCTGCCTATGCCGGTGTCTCTTCATGGTTTTGGGACAAAGATATGTCCCTTTGGCCTGGGGAGCTCGGGCTGATCGCCTGGATACGTTTTGGTCTTACAAATTGGCTTTTTATATATTTTTGTCTTTGTTTTCCTTGTGTGGTCATTGTTGGTGCTTTTCCTGATGTTTCCTGAGTTACGCTCTGATTTGTCCCATGCTTTCTCTGTTCTAATACCTGAATAATGACGGCTCCTACGGCGAGTAACACTAACCATCCTCCGCCTTTGGTGATATTGACACATAATGTGCAAGGGCTTAAATATCCGATTAAAAGGGCTAAAGCCTTCCAATACTATAATTCTCTCAAGGTAGACATCCTGGCATTACAAGAGACTAACTTTTCGAACAACTCAATGCCAGGAATTCTCCATAGGAGATTTCCCCTTTGTTATCAGGCCAACTCAAGATAAAAAAAAATGTGGTGTGATGCTTTGTTTTTCGCTAGGAAGCTAAACTTCTCACCTCTGGATATAGTTGGGGATCTTGGTGGCAGATTTCTACTGGTGCGGGGCTCTATTGAGGGTCAAGTTCTTACTTTATAGTAACCTATTATGCTCCTAAGGGCCAAGTTGAGTTTTTTACTTCCCTATTGCACAAAATAGCCTCCTTTTCTCAGGGTTTACTTATAGTTTTGGGAGACTCTAATCTGGCGATAGATCCAGTTCTAGATAAAACTGGTGCCCCACGGTATCGTTACCCTCCTAAGAAAAGTCATACATTTTCTAATCTTTTAAAACAATACAATGTGATAGATTTATGGTGAGAGCTGAATCCATCTGAAAGAGACTATACATTTTTCTATGTGGCTCATAATCAGTACTCCCTTATTGACCATATTTTTCTCCAACCTCAGCTGATTCCTAAGGGCCCCAAAGCTGGAATTTTATCAGTTCCCTGGTCAGATCATGATCCTGTGGTTGTGCAGCTGAGGGGTCTCCGGTCTCCGGAGAGAGTCTCCTACTGGACCCACTGACAAAATCTGAATTAGAGAAATTGATCAAGGGTTATGTCACAATTAATAGACCTAGGGATACTTCTCCAGCCATCAATTGGGAGGCCCATAAGGCATACATTAGAGAGTTAATTAGAGTAGGGGCGCAACAGAAGAAGGTTCGGGAAAAACTTATAGAAACTAAAATGAGAGACTACCACACCCCGAAATTGAATCCCTGCGCACTGAGCTCAATTTATTGCTTACCACTAAGACTGAGAAATCCCTACGGTGGGCTGCCCATAAAATTTACACATGAGGAGATAAGCCTTGGAGATTAGTTAATAAATTGAACCCTGGACCCAAACTGTATGCTCTCTCAAAAATTAAAATAAAGGATGGCAAACTTACCCAGAATCCAGAAAATGTTCCCTCAGCTTTTGAAGATTTTTATAGCTCCCCTTATGGCAAACAGCATAATGCTTTCCCAAATGCATCTGAAGCATTTTTCAGGGGAATCAATATGCCTAAGTCTAAGCATACTTCTCCCCAGAGGTTTTTAGCCGGTTGCTCCGCCCGGCTGATTTGAATACCCCGCCCAGCTCTCCTCGGCAGCTCTCATCCTGGGATGCACGGATCTCAGTGAGGCTGCTCTGTGCTCTGTGTCATCAGTTCAGAGGATTGCTGCCGATGAGAGGTGAGCACACAGTTCAGCCTTCATGTGAAAGAGACACAGGCAGCCCCGTCCCCATATCATAGCACGAGCTCGAATTTCTATTTTAAAAAAAATCTGCCTGTGAAATGTATCCAGTGTGTATAAAGTATCCATGTCATTCTGCATCCTCACAGCTCTGTGTACAAACCTCCATATCTCCTAATATATATGTCACAATGACCTGTAATTTTCAGGGTGTACAGGGGACCCTCATAGATACTATTTATTACAATTTCAGGCCCCCAGATTTAAAGAATTTCAAGATATGGGGGTCACAAATGTAAAACGTTAGGAAAATTGAACTTTGGGGTTGCTGTTTCAGAGAAAAGTGCAACTAGTAGTCCTAAATTGAAAGTGCAAATTGGGGACCCCGGGGGCCACTAACATAGCAAGGAGCATTGGGGTGGGGCCTCTAAATATAAACCTACCTGTCAAATCTATACCTATGAAACTACTGTCTGCTTCTCTTCTTTGGACACCAATTTCTCTGAGGGTGGGGGTACAAAACTGAAAATATAGGTGCAAGTGGCGGGCACGTTCTCCCCTTACAATCTCATTACTACAGCATCATTACAACATAAAACACTCTGCCCATCAAAATGGGCTTCCCTGCCCTGTTACACATTCCTGTCCACTTATCTAACATTCTGAACTTTAATTGGGGAATGGGGAGGTGTAAGAAACCAAAATTATAGGTACAAGTGGGGAACATCTGTGACTAACATCCCCTAAAACTTCATCACTGGCATCATTAGAAAATGAACTCTGCCCACTGAATGTTATTGAGGTTGAGGTACAGGAAGGTTACAGTCATGTGTAACAAGTTAGTGCATTTTGATAGACAGTTTTTTTTTAATGTTGTAATGATGCCATGGTGATGAAAGGTGATAGCCAAACGTGTCCCCCACTTCCACCTATATTTCTGTTTCCCTGCACCTCTTAATTCTGGAGAAATTGGGGATTGAGGTAAGATGCAGACGGATATGTGTAACAGAGCAGGCAGCACATTTTGCTAGGAGGAGATTTATGTTCTCATAATGCCATACTAATTACATTTTAAAAAGGTTTAGCCACAAGTGTCCCCCACTTGCACCTACAGTTTCAGTTTCCTATCCCTCAAGTTAATACAACCAACGGTTTAGGAGATCTGAAGGTTTGAACACAGCGAGTTGTTAGGTCGCAGAATATGACAAGCAGCTTTTACACTCACATAGCTATCACACTGCGCTGCCGATGACATTACACACTGCGGATAAACGTCACAGACAGTGTTTTTATATAGAATATGGGCAGTGATGAGAGGGGG
>NC_092864.1:78685608-78807355 GCF_032062135.1 Pyxicephalus adspersus | reverse complement strand
ACAACTGGGAGCACTAAATTTGCAGTGTTTTGCCACACCCCCTTTTTTACCACCCGGCTACAGCTTCCTACCACCCGGCTGAAAAAAATTTCTGGGGAGGACACTGCTAAGACTAAACATGGAAATTTGGGAGAAGCCTTTTACTAGTGAAGAGGCCCCTAAAGAGCTTAAGTGCTTGAAATCTAGTAGTGCCCCTGGTCCAGATGGATTCTCTTATTAGTATACTACAAGACTTTAGGTTCTCAATTGATCCCTCATCTGGTTGAGTAATATAATTATCTACGAGAGGGTCATTCCCTTCGTTTGGAAGTTATTCGTGCTTTCATTAGTGTTATCCCTAAACCAGGTAAAGACGCTTCTGATGTAGCCAATTTTAGGCCAATTTAATAATTAATAAATTGTGATCTGAAATTGATGACGAATATTCTTTTGATTCAGCTGGCTCTTTTTTAGGAGCTTATATCCATCCAGGACCAGGTGGGATTCATGTTGTATAGACAGGCCCCTGATCAGACGAGACACACTATAGATTTGATTTTGCTTTTACATACTAACTGGGACGGTGGAAATAAGAGGGAAGCCATGTTATTAGCTATTAACCCTGAGAAAACATTCAATAGTGTTTCTTGGTCTTACCTTATCAGTGTTTTATCTGTGATGGTTTTTTGGTAATTCCTTTGTGAATCTTTTACAATCTCTGCTGGGAGGAAAACTCGCTGCATTATCCCTCCCTCTTATAAGTCTTTGTTTCAGGCTAATTACACCACATTATTTACTATGATTTGAATATTTGGTCCACTGCTCCTCCTGGCTGTGTCGAATAGTCAAAATGAATATTTTACCTCGTATCCTATACTTGTTTCACACCCTCCCTATTCTGATCTCTCCCTCAGTATTGACTTCCCTTCAAAGTCCCTTCTGGAGTAGAATCCAGAGGAAGTCAATTTCTTCCCTCACAAGGGGGCTTGGGAGTCCCTCTTTTCAGTCATTGCTATATAGCTGCCCAAATCTCATACTCCACAACAAGAGGGATTAGGCCTCAGTGGGTAGATATAGAAGAGTCAGCTGTTGTTTTGGGAAGTATTGAATCTTTGATGTGGCTCCCCAAGAAACGCAGACAACTTAGAAGATGCCCTCCGTTATGTCACTCCCTTCATACATGGGATAAACACCGATCATTTCCGGAGCTGTGCTCGACCCATGCTCCCCTCACACCCCTCTTGAATAACCCAGAGTTTACTCCTGGCAGAGATCTAAATAGATTTGTCTGGTGGATTGGCAAAGGGTTTGGGCGAATTCATAATATTATAAACGTTCAAGACATTCCTAGTTTTGAAAACCTGGTTAGTAAGAAAGAAATGCCAAGTCGGAAGTATTTACACTATTGGCAAATTAAGTTCTTCATATGTTCCAAAATTTGGCTGGCCGCTCCCCCAATGCAACCCACCACATTTGAAAGCTCATGTAAATCTCTGGCTGATATGAAGGGTCAAATCTCATTATTCTACTCCATTTTAATGACCTCCTCTAACAAATTGAAATATATGTGTTCTTGGGGAAATTATTTGGAGGGCCCCTTATCCAGGGAGGAATGGAGTGATATTGCTTACCTGCTCTCCAAAATTTTGCTCATTTACGCTCTGGTGGAGGCGAACTATAAGGAGCTGGTAAAGAGGTACCTGGTACCAGAAAGACTCTCTAAACATTACTATTTATCTTCTCCTTTGTGTTATAGAGGATGTGATACTAGGGGTACAATGCAGCATATGTGGCAGACCTGTCCTGAGGCTCAGGATTACTGGACAGGGATATTTGGTATTATTTCTGAGGTCTTGGAGAGGAATGTGCGGGCTTCTCCAGAAGCAGCCCTGTTTAGTAGCTTTGATCTGGTTGCTCCCAAATCCTCCCTGAAAACTTTGAAACTGATTCTGCAGGCGGCTCAGATCACTCTTGCTAAGTCTTGGAAATCCATTATAATAGTGCTGGGTTCATTTTTTGCTAAGATGGCTTGGATTATGGTTAATGACAGGATGACGCATGTTCTTCAAAATACAATAGAGAAATTTGACACGATCTGGGACCCCTGAATTGAATACAAAGGTCAACATGTCATTTTCATCAGATATAATTTTATGTGGACTCTGTAGTATTTTTGATGCAGATTTCAAATATGTGTTCAGTATTTCTCTAGCACGCCTAGTTTTTGTGATGCAGCTAATTAAATATTGTGTGAAATTGGTAAAAAAAAAAATAGTCTTATCATTTTACAACATTTAACAAAAGTTTTCGTTTTTAATGTTAAAGACCGCACCAACTGCGATTGATTATATTTGTTATCATGCCTAGAAATTGCCTTAATGATCCAGTTTCTGTTAGGTGTGTGGTTCATTCACGATGAAAGCACAACGTCGCCAAATTACCACAGAACTTAAAAAGATATACAAATTATATTTTGGCTGTCTACTTGGAGACCATGATAAATCTTGGGCTCCAAATGTCATCTGTACCAGTTGTTCCAACGGACTGCGTGACAGGCTAAATTGGCGTAAAGCAGCAATGTCATTTGTAATCCCGATGGTGTGGAGAGAACCGCTAGACCATATAATCAACTGCTATTTTTGCCGCGTCAACAAGTTAATTCTCAGGTCAAACCAGAACAAAATTGTATATTCGAGGCTCGATTCTGCAATTAGACCTGTTCTACATGATGATTCATTGCCAGTTCCAGTACCGCCACAAGATGGACTTGCTTCTGTAGAAGGTGATCAGGAATGCAGAAGATTCAGAACCAGAGACCTTTACACAGACAGAACTGAATGATCCTATTCGTGACCTAAATCTCTCCAAAGACAAAGCTGAACTTCTTGCTTCAAGACTTAACCCCCCTTAATCCCGAGTACGACCCAGGGTGGATTGTACCTGCAAAAAGCAGTAATCCCAAGTCACACTTGGGGTCGCTTAAAACTCTTACCTTGCATCCTCGGCGTCCCTCAGCGTCCTGCTGGTCCCCGCAGGTCCTGGGGACACGTCTTCCTCCTCTGATCTCCAGCCCCAAACTGCAGAGACGTTCTCCGGGGTTTCATGCGTTGGTGCAGGAGGAGCGGCGAGAAATTCAAATAATTTTTTATTGTATTCAATACCAAATAGCTGTATTGAGTCTAATACAAACAAATCTTCTTATAATATATATATATATATATATATATATATATATATATATATATAAAAATAATATACATGCTTCTGTACAGTTATATTATGCGTTTCACTATTTTTTTGTAACAGATTTTTGTGGGTTTTTTTTATTTAAAGTTTATTATTAAATTTAATAAATATTGGACATATTTTGGTGAGTTATGCCTACGCATTATAGCATACAATGTAAAATAAATTTCCATGCAAAAAAATTAATGCTTTTTGAATGGAAATACAGACAGAATTAGAACGCTAGGGGGGTTAAACAGAAACACTTGCTTTCAAAGGGTGTAACTGTAACTCACTACAGAAAACGAAATTATAACTTGAAAACATTATTCACTAGTGATGGCTCACTGTGCTACTGTCATGATATAAATGCACTCTCTAACAGTTTGTCACAAGAGCATGTTCCATCTGAATGTTGTATCTTCATTGATTCCTCTAAAAGAAGCTTCAAAAGTAGTCTTACTGCATAATGGTAATTCCAAACCAAGTTTACTGATTGCCCATTCCATTAACCTAAAGGAGTTCTATGACAACATGAAGCAATCCAGTATATAAAACACACCAGTGGAACATCTGGCTTGCTGATGGCAAAGCAAGGAGGAGTCACAAAATATTGCTGTTTCCTATGCCTGTGGGACAGCCGATCTACGGGAGACCATTATGGGAAGCATGATTGGCTACCAAGAGATACCTATAAGCCCAGAACAAGCAGTGTCAAGTTTCTGCCTCTGGTTGATCCGCATAAAATATTTCTACCACCTCTCCATATCAAGTTAGGCTTAATGAAGAACCTTGTAAAGGCCAGGGGTAAATTTTCAGTACCTTGTTGAGAAGTTTTCAAACATAAGCACTGCAAACATTAAGAAAGGGATATTTATAGGGCCACAGTTCAAGTCTGTTTTGTAGGATGATGTTTTCAAACAATCTTTCTCAGCAGCTGAGCTAGAAGTTTGGGATGCATTCAAGTGGCTGTGTGAAAACTTCCTGGGCACAATAAGTCTCCTGCACACAAGGAAGGAGTTCAGAATTTGCTTGATTCATACCAGAAACTGGGTTGTCGATTGTCATTAAAAAATACATATCTTGCACTCACATGTAGAATTCTTCCCAGAAAATCTTGGTATGGTGGGTGACCAACGAGCAGAACGTTTTCACCAGGACATTCAGTTGATGGAGCACCGCTACCAAGGTTTCTGGAATGAAAGTATGATGGCTGACTACTGCTGGATTGTACCGCAAAGTTCCAGGCAAGGAGTACACAAGAAAATGAAACTCTATTTCTGAAGAAACAATGGTACCTGACTGACACTGTTCAGTAGATCTTTACCACAGTGTGTCTTATTTTACTTCACACTGAAGATGTATTAACATTCACTACAATGGTGCTGACGTTTTAGTACAAATACATGCACGTACAATGTTAACTATATTAGTACTCATAGCTCAGGAAATCTACTCTACTTATAAAAAGATAGCTGTGGTTTCTGATGATTATCAAAACTAATTTTTTGTTGACAATTAAGGTTACCTATATTTGGTAATGTACTGGTCCCCCCATGACTTTTCCTCCTTGTACTTTTGTCTTGTCTTTGTTTTCCCTTTGGAAATATTGGTTCAGACTCTGGATACGTGAGTAGATGTCCTTATACACTGTTTTTGCTTTTTCAGCTTGATACTGTTTATTTTATTTTGGACCTTTTGGAATTTTTGCACTGGTATTTGTTTTATTTTGTTTTCTTTTGTACGTCTTTTCTATGTTGAAAAATTAAAATTATTGAAATAAAAAATGAAACTAAATTTAGAATAAGGTGGGCTTTATTGACAAAAAAGAACAGATGATGTCCCTTCTGCAAGTATTCCTACCCATCTGATTGCCACCCATGTGTCAGGGTGATTGGTTCCCAGGATACCTGGCACATACAAGGTAAAGAACAGGTTTTAGCTGTAATGGCTACTGCTTGAACAACACTGACACTGCATCTGTGTTAACCCTTTAAGTTGTTTGGTGACCCAATCCATCCCCCATGGCATCTGTCTGCTTATGGATCCCAACCAGCAGAACAATCACCTCAGCAAAAGAGCAATCACCTAAGCAAATCCAATAATTTAATCAAAATGAGTCAAAACACATGAGTTGATGGGCAGGAACTAAATCTAATAAACTTGCCCAACAGTGATAAGTACTTCTTTATGCTGGGAGCATCTACGATCCTCAGCCATGCCCCACTCCCTACATCATCCCCCCTGCTGCACTAATCCCACCGTTGTCTGTTCACCCTACATTCTATGATGCGCTCAGCTAATTCCGTCCTATCTAGAACTATTTTTACATTACATATTATTATACAGTTCCTAGTGGAAAGGGTAGATGCTTGAGAGACATAACAATATTTCTCAGCAGCTAATAAAACTGAATTGACAAGTAAATTTGTTTGAATGATTAAAACATTGCTGAGCTGCATACACTTACATGCATTTTTGTAGAGGTGGGTCATTGATTTCTGATCTAAGATTCTCCACTCAGAACAGTTAGCAGCACACTAGAAACATCACGTTTAATGTTAGGATGCCAACGTAATTCACTTTTTATGTTAAACTGATCTGCACAAATTAAAACAAAAATTTTATAAATGGTGTCGTAAATAAGCATGCAGCAGCATCAACTCGCTACTTGAAACTTAGTATGGGACTCTTATCTCATATAACTACACTGATTTATAAGAAGATGGCATTATTTTCCTTACTTTTGAAATTGGCAGATTTGTTTGTAATTCCATTATGCTTGAGGCTAGAACAATAGTTTTACTTGGATTACATGGGAAAACCTCCTAAAGATTAAAAGAATTACACACAAAAACTTTAGTGATTACACAGCCAATAGCAATATACATTAGAGGCCTGCTGTCATTTCTCAAGTACAGATTAAACTATCAAAAGAATAAAAGCAACATGTTGTAAACTTGCCTATGTTATACTCTTTTTTCCAACTTAATATACAAGGACAAAAACAATGTTAGACATATGTTAGATATTTTTGCTGCACTAACACTACAAAACTGCCTGGTAAAACAGTACATAAAACAGAACCAGGGCTGTGGAGTCAGAATCAATTTTGGGTACCTGGAGTCGGAGTCGATAAAAATGTCCTGATAAATTTAAATTCTAATAAAAAAATATGGCAAGTTCAAATGTCCTATTTCACAAACAATAGTCATAATTAGGTTATTAAGATTACAGCCCAGTGCATAGTTGTAGTTCTACTAGTGTGATGTTCAGCTGAGCTATTATACAGCCTGAGATTTACATTATTGTAATCCATAATATATTTTTATTCCTTAATCTGCATTATGTACATTACAAAAAAGTGTTTTCATTGTATTTCAGATATATGTGTTTAACAAGTTCATTTCAGTGTAAACAAGTGTAATGATATAGGTGTAGGTGAGTGCTATGGCCTGATGTGTGTTCAGGTGTCCTGTCTGCACTCTCCATATATGCTCCCATGCGGGGCTGAACTTTAACATCATTTTGTACACCACCTAATACTAGAAAGTTAGGTAAGTGGCCCCCCTGGCCCTAGAGTCTCCCACTATCCTGTCTTTGGCAGAACATCAGCAAACAAAGATAAAGGCAGCAGTGTCTGCTCAACTTCCTCTGTCTGCTAAAAGAGCTTAGAAGCACTTGGAGGAACAGCTATTTGGATTCAATTGTAAGCGTTTAAATTTATTTTAAAACAGCATGGCTGCTTGTGTGTACTATGATGGAAGGCTGTGAGCAGGTTTCTGGATAAAACTGCAGGGCTATGTGTATGTTTGTGTGTATGGTGCAGGAATGTATGAATGTTTGTGTGTATGGTGCAGGAATGTATGAATGTTTGTGTGTATGGTGCAGGAATGTATGAATGTTTGTGTATAGTGCATATTGTTTGCATGTTTTTCTGTATAGGACAAATTATGTCTATGTTTAGTGCAGGGTTTTAGCTTATTTGTGTGTGTATAGTGCCATGTTGTATGTGTGTGTGTATATGTTTGCAATACTGCAGGACTATGTGTATGCTTGTATTTAAATCAAAGAATATGCTAGTTAGTATAACATATTTTATATTTATATTTTGGTGAAAGCTGCACCCCATTTACAATGGAAAAAAATCTGTCAACAAACATGATAAAGTCTGTTGTTTATGACCACTTTACATTATCAAGTGATAGGAAACATTATGTGTGCCAATGTATTCTTGATGATGGTTAAAAACAATGTAATGCAAAAATTAGCAGTTTCAGTGGGTCTAACAAAAATGCACCTAAAGAGCGTTTTCAGAAGTTGTGAATGAGAAAGATATCAATGAAAATATTCCATCTACTTCGGGGACAAAAAAAGTTCAGAAACCTACTGGAGACCAAACACAACTAAGAAGATTCTTTATATCTGACAAAGTTACCATATCAATGACACCAGAAAAACTCAAAAACCACATTACTGAAATGGTAGTAAAGAATATTGTACCACTATCCTCTGTTTCACAGCCAGCCTTTTTAGGGCTAAATGGAGAATCCCATCACAGAGTCAATTATTTTGATATTAATGTTAGATTTGTTGATGAAAATAATAAAACAATAGGGTGAACGTTTGGAGTAAAGGACACCCAGGCACATCACACCAGTGACTATCTTCAGAAGTTAGTGGAGAATGTTCTAGAAGATTTAGAAATTAAAAAGGAACAGATTCTATATATTGTGACAGATAATGCTTTTAATATGTTGAGCACAATTGAGAAAATGAATAAAGTAGATGACAGACAGATATTAGAGGAAGACAGTTCTGCAAGTTTTAGAGAAAGTGAAAGGGAAGAGAATAGTGACATTTCGGATAACATTGTTGAAGCATCAAACGTACTCCTATTCAACATATGTGTTGTGCTGTTCATACTCTGCAACTTGCAATTAATGATGGATTGAGAGATCGTTATGCAGCTACTCTAATTGGCAAATTGAGGCAAGTAACTGTTGCAGCCAGGGCCCCTAAAACAGATGCAATTTTAAAAAGACGTGCAGGAAAAGGAGCCCTTTTGGAATAAACAACACGCTGGGGAAGAACCTATTTGATGGAAAAGCATTTGCTTGAACTAAGACTTTCTTGAAAAACTGGACAAAATGTTTTATTAACTGAAAGCCTATGGAGTAAAAGCATTGGAAAATCTACTTTCTAACCCCTTTACTGTCACAAGAGCTTGCAATCTGAAGATTTAACACCTAGTAAATTCTTGAAATGGAAAAGCTTGATATATTGTCTAAACAAAAGTAGAGGGTTAATAGTTGATGGCATAGGATCTTCAATGAAGAAAAGAGAGAATCTCTTACTGGATAATCAAATATTGTTAGCTGCTATTCATGTTGAATCAATGAGCCAAATTTTGTTGAGCAATGACCAGACTGATACTGCAAATGTATGATGTAGCAGTTGGCATGAAGGGATTACTACCTCAAACACCACCACTGGATGAAGCTATAAGCACCGGTAACTCATGAACATCCTCTTCAAATGAAGAATTAGACTTTGATTCCTACTTGGACAAAATGGAACTTTCAACAGTAAAGCGACGTTGCATATGCATGAAAGATAAACAACCAGAAAATTTCCAAATAAAGAGATTCCAGCAGGAGTTTTTAAAGAATTAAAAGCCGTAGGCTATACTAGTAGACTGACTGTTGAAGAAGCCATCCTTGTTTATCTCGAGATTATTAGTGATGTGGCTAGAACCGTAACAATGAGTTAGTTTTGGATTACATTTAACAGCTATTCTACAACTATATTCCAAGTTTAATATATGAACTGTTTTAGGTTTTCCAGCTTTTGTCTTTGTTCTTGTAGTTAAGCTTTTTTTTTAAACTACCAAAGAATGTGGTTCAGATTTTTAAACTGGTAAATTTCCTGTTCCTGATTTTTTGCAAGGTATGCTACTACTTTATAGCCACTTGATAAAAACAAGAAATAAAACATTATTGTTTTCATTTTTTTGTCTTTTGTTTAAACTGGCCAATACAATACAGCGTCAGCTTCCTAGCCAATAGTTCTGTGGTTAAATGACGTGTATGTTGCCTTCCTTCAATCAACAGGGAAAATACATTAGCATATTAAAAATATAGGAGTCGGAGTTGGGGGTACCAGAAACTGAGGAGTCAGAGTCGAAGGATTTATCTACTGAAACCACAGCCCTGGACAGAACCAAAAGAAACCATTTTGTCGTGAATTTTAGTCACAAGCAAAAGTGCCATTTTCAGACAAGTCTACGAGGCCTACAAGACTCACTCTATTCCTACTATGAAGAATTAAAGTGGATTTCTGCTGATTACAGAGAGAGGGAGGAGTACATCAGTAGGAGAATATGCCTAGCAATATACATACAGGAATTTAGGTTTCTGTGTGACATAAGTAAAACAGTCAACTCTTTTCTGTAGCATTTGGCATACTTTCTGTCACTCAACACTCTACTATCTTTTACAATAAAAACAGTAAATGAAGTCTTAATGCACACAAGCACTCAGCAGTCTGTGTGTCCAAATGTAAACAGTCCAGAAGCTAACCATCCATGGCATGATACTACATTTGCCTGTTTTAAAGAGGCTCTTTGCCAGGAGCTGAGAATGATGCTAGTTTGAAGTACAAAAATGCCTCTACTATTGTACCTGTACGAGAGCCCCCGTACATACATTATGTTCCATGTAACGGTTTCTAAGTTGTTCAAAAATGCACTGTGTATAAGATATAAATACATACATATTATAAGCATATCAAATGTAATTGAAAAAAAAAACTGAAAAAAGAATAATGAAGTAGTTTTAAATTTCTTAACAATCTTAAGAATATACTAAGCCATTAAAATAAGGTCAATTAGACCTGGCACTATTTAAAAGGACTTTGCAAGGGCTTACCAAAATATACATGGCAATGGAATTGGGTTAAGAACAACATCTCCACTATTTTTGTCTTTCTTTTATACAATGATTTGTGTGCTTGCAAATACACAGATTGCTTCCCAAAGGAAACCAATCTTAGGATCTCTGTTTATAGTTTATAGCCTATATATATCCTACTTTTACTTTATGTAATGTGCAACATACACAGCATATCTGCAGAATATTACAAACACTCCAGCAATTAGACATCTTTAGCCATCTTATTTTGCCTGTCCAGAAAAATGATCACCTCAAGGGAGGTTAAGGAAAAAAGAAATGGATGAATGGAGACCTATAAGGTAGATTGTAGGCAAATCAATTATGTCCTTTAGGGATAGTGAGGGAGGCAAGAGGAGAAATATATTTCCAGGGCTCTCAAATTTGGTCAAATGTATCCTATCTGTCATCTAAAATGATGATGAGTCTGTCATTGACCATTATCCAATTTAGTTTAGTTGTAACTGGTTCTAACGGGATCTGAACCTTTTTCCATGCTTTAGCCAAAGGGACTCTTGTCGCCATTAAAATGTGGTTGATACCTTTTCTAGAAAGAGAGGGTAATGGTTGCACAATGCTGCTAAATAAGGCACCTTCTGGAGATTCTGGAATTTCTCTTTTAACAATTTTGTTTAAAAACGTCTAACCAATATTGTTGAGCCTTTGAGCAAGACCACCAAATGTGTTCCATCCTGCCCCTCCCTCTACAACCCCTAAAACAATCCAGAGAGGCAGATGGCTGATATTAGGCTATACAGTCTAGAACAGGGGCAAGCTTTTTCAGTCAGTTGCCACATAATAAAATTTGAAAGGGGAAGGGCCGATGGAAGAGTGGGCGGGGTTATGCCATCATGACGCCACTGACCGTGACGTCATGAAGGCATAACCCCGCCCACTCTCCCCTCGCAGATCTGAGCCTGTGATGGGAGAGTGGGCAGGTTATGTGCAGTGACAGCCCGCCCACTCTCCCATCGCAAGCTCAGAGCCAGGAGAGTAGGCGGGTTATGTGCAAGGACATAGCCCGCTCACCTCCACGAGCCGGAACGTGTTTGGCGAGTCTGGCCGGTGCACGCCCCTCCTCCCCCCCCCCAGCTGGGTGCTTATCCTGACCCTGCTCGGGGTGTCCCCGGCCAGAGCCACGGAACACCCAAAGGGCCAGAGAAACCACCATATTGGGCCGTAGTTTGCCCATGCCTGGTCTAGAACCAGATACCATCTTAGCATTACCTTAAAGTTGGCTTCAATTAAAGCGGAATTCAATGAAACATTAAACAGAGCTAAAACCATGGCATTCCAATCTTCCTGTTCCCAGACCTGGCCTAAATCCTTTTCCCATTGTATCATGTAGTTCAGTTTTGCAGCAGGTGTGGATAAAGAAGCATAAATCAGAGAAATCATACCCTTCATGTCCGCCAATGAATGAGAGGCACTTTCAAAGGGAGTACATCGGTATGGGAGAGAAGGCAACCCGAATTTAGAGCAAACAAAGGATTTGAGCTGTCGGTAAGGAAAATATTCTGTTTGTGGTAGTTCCCTACTACACACTAATTGCTCAAAGTTAAACATTGTGTGTACATCAATGATATCCTTTACCTTCAAAAAACCCTTAGAAATCCACCAGCTAAAACGTGAGAAATTATATCCAGGGGAAAATTCTGGATTTTCCCAAAAGTGGGTGAGCGGAAGATGGCCTGATGATAAATTAGTGTTAGATTTTAATCTGTCCCATATTTAAAGGGGAAAAGCTAAGGTTTGGCAATTTATGGTTGGTCTGGGCTTTTTTGAAATCCACATTAGAACAGATATTGAAGTGGGGGTGCAAGTTAGCTCTTCTAGTTCAATCCATTGTGGTTTGGGGCCCGATACGTTACACAACATCAGCGGGGCTAATTGTGCCGCCTTAAAGTAGAAGTGTAAATGAGGCACTCCTAATACTCCTCGAGTACGGGGCACATACAAGGTTGCCCCACCCCAAATGAAATTCATATTTTTCATTAGTAAGTGTTTAAGAATTTGACCTGGAATATGAATCGGTAGAATGTGAAACAGATAAAGGATTCTTGGGAGAACATTCATTTTTATTTTTGGTAGCAATCTTCGCAAACCATGATGGGGGATTTAGCCTATCTCACTAGATGTGAAAGAATTGACTTAATTAACAGGCCGTAATTGGCCTAATATAATGTGTGATACAAGGGGGTTAATTGAAGAGATTTTTTCCCCATTGAAAGTTATAGTTGGCTTTTAAGATTCCAATTTGATCTTTCAGGATATATATGTTGAGAGCTTGGGACTTAGCGCTGTTAACTTTGAGGCAAGACAACTTGGCAAATTCCCTGAGCACTTTGAATAGGTTTGGTAGAAAAATTAGTGGGGGAAAAAAAACATTTCTAAATTTGAATCACCCCTATTTCCAAAAACAGCATATTATGTACCACATCCCAATATTCAAATGAACAAAAAAGTTTCAACTCCAAAATGGAGTAATGTATAGAAATCGCGGGACTTAAGGGATTAAACATTATTAGACATGATTCAACATACTATATCGAGTATTTCTACTATCAATATATAATTAGTGATGGTAAATCCTATGTAAACTCCAATACCCAAATTACCTTAAAAGTCCTGCTATCGCTATACATTACTCCATCTTGGATTTGAAACTTTTTGTTAAGTGGAACATACAGCAGAACATCATCTGCAAATAAGGCACACCTATGTTCCTTTTGACTACAGATAATGCCCATGGATATTTGGATTGGAACGTATGGCAATAGCTAAAGGTTCTATGGCTAATGCCAATAGTAAAGGTGAGGGGGGGGGGGATCCCTGCCTGGTGCCTTTTTTTATTGAGGAAGACATAAGCCTGATAAAGAAATCTTTGCAGTGGGGCAGTATATATACTGTATTTTGATTAAATATAGGCCAAACCCCATGACTGTAAGTAGTTTGAAAAGATAGTGCCATGACAAACTACCAAACACTTTCTGTACATCAAATGCTAAAAAGCATGTCTTTCTTCGAGGAACCTTTATCCCAGTTTGACTGCACCGCTAAAATTTTTGTCATGATCTTAAGGTTTTTAAGTGAAATAGATCAATAATTTGATACTCCAGTGGAATCTTTACAAGATTTTGGGATAACACTAATGTATGCTGAGTTTGCTCCTGGAGATAGCAAGTTCCCCTCTCTAATAAAAAATGAAAGATTCAGCTAAATGAGGAGCTAGAGTGGGACCAAATTTTTTATAGTAGACATTAGAGAAACCATCAGGGCCACAACTTCAATATTTGAAGGTTTTGATATCTCCTGTACAGTAAAATGATTTTCAAAGATAGCTCTGTTTATTTTTCAGAAGAGGAACAAATATCTCATCAAATAAGGTGGTCCATTCCTGAGGATCAATCCTGTGTCCAATAAAGATTATTGTAACAATCTTGGAAGGCCGACATGAATTTTTCAGGATTTTAAGACAATTTATCATGTTTAAGTTTTATCTTAGGAAAACCTTGATAGCCTTGATCGGCCTAGCTGCCTAAGTTCAGGGGGAACAGGGAAGGCTGGAGTTTGTAGAGACCCCTGAAAGAATGGTGCCAGTCAAGGAACAAACACCTTACACACAAGTGAGATTTCTCCTGGAAATGTTCTTGAAATTGAATGTCTGTCTGGATGGTCAAGGAGATCAGATCATCCAGATAGGGGGGAATTATCCTGACCAGCCAACTCATCCTTGATGCGGTCAGGGAGGCCTTGCTAGAAAGCGTGGAGTGCCTCATTGTTCCAGGTGAGCTTGGCCGGCAAACTACGAAACATAACTGCAAATTGACCTACAGTAAGCGACCCTTGACAGAGATGCAGATGCACGCTGGCTGCTGAAGAGGCGCACAGGTTCGTCAAAAAACCCTCCTAAAGAGGTTTGGGAAAGTTTCAATGTTACCCCTAACCGGATCCTTCTTTTTCCAGAGTGGGGTCGCCCACGCCAGAGCTTCTCCAGATAGTAGGGAGGCTTGCATGGAGGTGGCATGAGCCCTGAGAAGGGCCAAGGCGCAGAGTCTAAGCAGTAACCAGGTCTTCTCCAGAGCCTCTGATGGTAAGGATGTTGCTCCCCTGGTTACTGCGAGGTTTGCGGTCCTTGGGCACATCAAGGTGGGCAAAACACAGTACCTAATCACAAAGCAGAAGCATAGTCAAGGAAGGCCGGGATAGAGGCAGGCAGCAAGCAAGAGAGGTCAGGTCACATGCCAGGGATCCAGGACACAGACACCAGTGACACGGGGGCCACTGCAGGCACAGGGAACACAGGGGACACTGGAAGCAACAGGAGGCACAGATGACTCATGGATATCCACAGACAGACAGGAACACTGGAACAGCACAGGGAAGTTGGCTGGAAACCAACAGACAAGAAGGGGTTAACACAGGAGCTGGACAGAGGCAACACTGAATTAAGTACCAGGTGAACAGGAACTAGCTCAACAGAATTAGGGGCTCAACATAATGGAGACACGTTGCACAAACACTAAGTGCAGTCTGTGAGATAGCTAAATAGCTAGGCTGGTCAAGAGGCTATTTTCTGATTGGCCAGCGGATTGGATAGAATTGATAAAGCTTGTAAACAGAGGCAACCCTAAGCTTCAGAACTGCCCGCATGCGCAGGATAGAGGCGTCTGTGCTGAGGAAGGGGTAAGTGTGACAACATCCTTTAAAACATTTAGATGTGCCGCAAACAACAAACCTTGTTGTCCTATCGGGTGTCATGAACTACCTAAATAGTACTTTATAAGCATTTTCCTGTGCAATAACATAAGAAGAACATTTGGCTACAGCTTGCCATATCTCATTCCAATCCTCCAATGCAATGGTAGAGCTCAGATCTGATTCCAATCTCGACATATGGCAGTTGCTGAGCATCCATTTGAAGAAGTAGCGCGTATAAAAAGGACACCAGTCCCGAAGAGTACTGATTTTGCACAAAACACGATTGGAAGGCCAATTGTAGGGGGAAGGTGGTGTTTATGGTCTCGAAGCAACATCAGTAAATAATGTTGAATTTGCCAATAACGGTACAGTTCGCTGGAGGACTTTGCCCAGTGCTCCTGCAAATGGGCAAACGATTTCACCCCTGTAAAGAAGTATAACTCGTACATGAAACGCTCAGGCTTAGTAGCCCACCAGCGAAATTCAGTTGGGTTTTCATGGTGGTTCAAATGAGGGGCACTGTAGGATCCCTGTCAAAGGTGGGTGTTTGGACATCAGCCCAGCAGACACCTTTAAT
Organism: Pyxicephalus adspersus; assembly: GCF_032062135.1. Taxonomy (NCBI): domain Eukaryota; kingdom Metazoa; phylum Chordata; class Amphibia; order Anura; family Pyxicephalidae; genus Pyxicephalus; species Pyxicephalus adspersus. The sequence goes on along the minus strand of NC_092864.1, from coordinate 78,791,923 downwards.
CTATCCCAAAGTCACACCACATATGACAAGGTGGGGTCCCCCACTAATGGTCTTTTCGATGGCGGTAGCCATAGTATACTGTGCATCAGTACTGAGAGGAATTCACCTGCATCATAAAATTCCAATATAAAGACATTTATCACCCACATCTCTCCAACTTTTAGAGATGCAAGGGAATTAAAAAGGAACTGGTGCAAACAATAGAGGAACAATGCCTCAAGATAAGGGATACCGCTTAAAAGGGTGTTGGACCTCAAATGGGCCCAGGACTGTCTAACAATGAACAAAACGAACAGAAGGGTGTTTCTAAGGATAGAACGATAAAGCTCTGAGGATAATGTTATCCAAAGAAGATACCCATGTTGATAGAGAAGTGGAATAAAATGCACTTAAATGCAGTGAAAGCTCAGTGTGCCCTAATTCCAGATGGGATTCCAGTAGATCTGAAAAAATGGCTTGCATAAACCTCTTGGTAGCATCTGTTGTATCTTTTACCGTTTTGTGGAAATTATATCACCGGGTTGTTAAGCACTGTAATTTTAGATGAATTCTGAGACACTCTAAATACAGTGTTGTCTAATTTTTGCTCAATCACATCAAGGCAACTACCTAAGCTTTGAAGATCTCTTCCCAGATCAGAGGTTATGGTTTTTAGAGGTTTTGGCCAGCTCTTTTTGTAGTAAAGCTGCCAAAAGGCTTAAAAGCCTACTTTCCCCTTCATTAACTGTGCCAGATTCAGTAACTTCAGGTGGTTCCTGTAACATGGCTGGAAACATTGCAGCAAACATATGGATGGAAGGAGAGGAGGTGGCTCGATATTTCTCCAGGATCCCAGATGTGGGTGAGCTTGTGTTGCTGAGGGGTGCAGGGAGCTGTCACTGAGTGCTGGGGGCTAAGATGTGGAGAGCAGACTGTGGGTATTAGGCTCCTTAGTGATAATAATTAACACTCTGCTCTCTCCTGCTCCTCTCTAGCCTCCCTTTCCTGGCTTCTGCTGGATAACGTGCTTTTGGCAGTTTTGAGTACGACACAAGCTGCCTGGTCCCAGGAGTCGTTCATCTTGATTTTAGGAGCAGCTCCCTGGGACTTAAAAAAGTGGTGCTTTTGCCTGGCTACAAACTTTCCCACCATACCTGGTGATTTCTGCGGGTAGCGCGAGTGTTTCCCTGCTCTGTGGTCCATGCTGGTGACGTGTAAAGGAGCATGAGGAGCCGGTAAGAAGATCGAAGGGGAGCCGTGGTAAATACAGAGTGTCCACCAGCCGCAGGCACACTCAATTTTACATTTTTGGGGACTGACTTCTCCCCTTCTGACTAAAGGAGATACCCACAGCCTCCTGGGATACATACGCCACATATAACAGGAGGACATGGGCTGCTCCTTCTGCCACCATGCGTCATAAGTATCTATGATCCATTACAAAAATATGTATGTTAGAATATTGAATACAAACACCAATTAGCATTACAATGTCCCTCTTTGTCCTAACTTAACATAACTGCTGACCCTGGCAAAAATATACTAGGCAAGTTTTCCCTATTTATTAGGTGAAGAGAACTTAAATTCCTAAACCACAGGCAGAAATGTTTATACAACCCACATTTACACGCATGGGCATGCATCTTCAAAGAGTAAAGATACAAAATCTAAAATACAGAAACTCTTTATTTTACAAATATTATTTAAAAAAAACATATAACGTTATTCAAATAGATATTAGACAACCATCATTAAGATCTCCGCTTTATAAGGGTATTTTATAAGTATATCATAAGGATATCGATTTTTAAACAATTATAATCCACATTATAATCAAAATTACAATCCAAGTCATTATTCCATTAATTATACAATTACTTCCTTGTATTTCTAATAACAATGATAATACCCTAATTACATTTCATTGAAACTGTAATGAGGTAATTGTAGAAGTGATACCATAAGTTTTGTTCCTATATATTGAGCTAGGATGTGGCAAATTTATCTGTGGGTAGTTCCCCTGCTAATAACTGTAAACAAGCTAGCATTTGAAAACAGTGTTGAAAAACGTCTTCACTAATTAAACAGTACAAGATGAAACAAACCTGTTACTTTATTGTAGAACTGCACTTTCGGTGTGTCTCACATGCTTATCTCCTACGAATGATGGCGTTAAAACCTTCAAAAGAAGAAGAAAAAAAAATATATACATATTACAAGTTTACTAGTTTAAAAGAATTCAAATGAACTAGCAGAAAAATTGCTTGAGGCTGGAAAAGAATTTATTTGAACAAGATGTCTATATACACACAATAGTTCTGCTAGTTTAAAGCATACCGTTAGGTCCATAAATATTTGGACAGAGACAACTTTCTAATTTTGGTTCTGTACATTAACACAATTAATTTTCAAATAAACAACTCAGATGCAGTTGAACTGCAGACTTTCAGCTTTAATTCAGTGGGTTGAACAAAAAAATTGCATAAAAATGTAAGGAACTAAAGCCTTATTTTTTTTTTATACAATCACTTCATTTCAGGGGCTCAAAAGTAATTGGACAATTAACTCAAAGGGTATTTCATGGGCTGGTGTGGGCAATTCCTTTGTTATGTCATTATCAATAAAGCAGATAAAAGGCCAGGCGTTGATTCGAGGGGTGGTGCTTGTACATGGAAGATTTTGCTGTGAACAGACAACATGCGGAGCTCTCCATGCAGATGAAACAAGCCATCCTTAAGCTACAAAAACAAAAATCAAGAAATTGCTACAATATTAGGAGTGGCAAAATCTACAGTTTGGTACATCATGAGAAAGAATCAAAGCACTGGTGAACTCAACAACGCCAAAAGACCTGGACGTCCATGGAAGACAACAGTGGTGGATGATGGCAGAATCATTTCCATGGTGAAACCCCTTCACAACAGCCAACCATGCGAACAACACTCTCCAGGAAGTAGGCGTATCGATATCAAAGTCTACCATAAAGAGAAAACTGCATGAAAGTAATACAGAGGGTGCACTGCAAGGTGCAAGACACTCATAAGCCTCAAGAATAGAAAAGGCTAGATTGGACTTTGCTCAAAAACATCTAAAAAAGCCAGCACAGTTCTGGAAAAACATTCTTTGGACAGATGAAACCAAGATCACCCGAATTAATGACCCAAAACATACAGCCAAAGCAACCCAGAAGTTTAAAAGAGAAGTGGAAAATTCTTAAATGGCCAAGTCAGTCACCTTGATGTGAACCCAATTGAACATGCATTTCACTTGTTGAAGACTAAACTTCGGACAGAAAGGCCCAAAAACAAAGAGCAACTGAAAGCCGCTCCAGTAAAGCCCTGGCAGAGAATCAAAAAGGAGGAAACCCAGTATCTGGTGATGTCCATGAGTTTAAGACTACAGGCTGTCATTGCCAGCAAAGAGTTTTTATCCAAGTATTAGAAATGAATACTTTATTTTCAACTATTTAATTTGTCCAATTACTTTTGAGCCCCTGAAATGAAGTGATTGTGTTTAAAAAAAAAACGCTTTAGTTCCCTTACATTTTTATGCAATCTTTTTGTTCAAGTCACTGAATTAAAGCTGAAAGTCTGCAGTTCAACTGCATCTGAGTTGTTTCATTTAAAATTAATTGTGGTAGTGTACAGGAGCAAAATTAGAAAAAAGTTGTCTCTGTCCAAATATTTATGAACCTAACTGTATGTCAAAAAAAAAAAAAAAATCTGGAGTCCAAGATAAGAAAGATAGCAAAGCATTTGTGGAGAAGACACAGAATAGCTCTGAATTGCTGACAGCAATAAAAGTCTTTTCTTGCACGTATTAGGTGTAACAAAATGCTTTCAATAGTATATATCAGGGGTAAGCAATTTTTTTGGCTACTAGGCCATTTAAGGAGGTCAAGAAGGCCCACTAGGCCAGACTCTCTCTCGAGTCCCGCGCTGATGGCTCTGCCCCCCAACAGGAACACCCCTAAAGGGAAATCCCTCCCCTCTGCAATGCATACAGTATGCATACGGTGGAAGTATTAACGCCGGCAGCGGTAAATAGGGAAGGGAGGCATACCAAGGAGGCTCAAGAGCCGTAGGTTGCCGACCCCTGCCGGCCAGGATTAGGCCAGATCGACCAGGCTAGGCTGTATCTGGCCTAAAAGCCTGAGTTTGCCTACCCCTGGTATATATAAAGCCCAACCAAGGGAGCAAACAGGTGAAATACTAGAGTTTAAAGTCATGAGAAAAAGAAAGTACACTTTGTTTCACTTGTAAAGTTTTCAAAACCAAACACCTCATACAAACTGTCCAGCACAGAAGTGAAGGAGTAATGATTAGGACTTGTTTTGCAGCCACAGAACATGAGAGTAAAATGTTCGACCATCCGTGCAACAGTTTAATGCAACAGAACAATGTTTCCAATCCCAAATAATATATTAATACAGTATATTAATCTATTAATAATATAAGCAATTGCAAAGAATAGATTGTGTGTTGCTTTACACCTGAAGTTACATTTAAATAATTTTACAAGAGGCTAAGGACCAGGTGATTTATTAATATTATATGTATGAAAAGGGTGTACTTTCTTCAGCTCATGACTAATCTAATCTATATTTACAATCTATATTTCAACCTACTTTACTAATGACAGGCAAGAACACATGAGCATGCAAATCTGAAGTACCAAGAAGAGGACAAGAAGCCCAGTCACCTTTTCATTAAAAACAGTCTACTAACTAAATAAATAGAGCACAAACCACTCAACCATGCAGCTAAGTGAGCAATAATTAGGTATCTGGGGAGGATTTGTCTCAGAATGATTTAACATCAAGCTAGTAACTGTTACATAGTTACATAGTAAATTAGGTTGAAAAAAGTCCATCAACTTCAAGCACTGGGGGAAATAAACATATCCCAGATATAAAACACTATAAGACATAGTTGGTCCAGAGGAAGGCAAAAACAGCCCTGGTATAATTTGCTTCAACGGAATTCAAAATTCCTTCCTGATTCCATGAGGCAAATCGGATGTTCCCTGGATCAACAGTCAGTTATTTTTACTTTAAAGTCTTAATACCGTTATATTCTGTGCTTCTAGAAAAACATCCAGCCTTTTCTTAAAGTAATTTATAGTAATTGCTAAAACTACTTCCTGAGGGAGCCGATTCCACATTTTCACAGACCTTACAGTGAAGAATCCCTTCCTTATCCGGAGCTTAAACTTCTTTTCCTCCAGACGCAGAGAGTGCCCTCTTGTTCTTTGTAATGACATTACAGTGAATAATGGGGAAGAGAGTTCTCTATATGGACCGTTTATATATTTATACAGGGTGATCATATCCCCCTTAAACGTCTCTTCTCAAGGGAGAATAGATTCCGTTCAGCTAATCTCCCCTCATAGCTGAGCTCCTCCATTCCTTTTATTAGTTTAGTTGCCCTTCTCTGCACTCCAATCCCACAATGTCCTTTTTGTGAACTGGTGCCCAAAACTGGACTGCATATTCCAGATGTGGTGTGACCAATGCTTTGTACAGGGGCAGGATTATGTCTCCATCTCTGCAGTCTATTCCTCTTTTATTACAAGAAAGTACTTTACTAGCTTTAGATATTGCAGCTTGGCATTGCATGCTGTTATTAAGTCTATGATCTACCAGAACCCCCCGATCATTTTCCATTTCTGACGCCCCCAAATGTATTCCCCCTAGACAGTATGAAGCATGCATGTTGTTACCCCCAAGTGCATAACTTTACATTTATCTATATTAAATGTAATTTGCCACTTGGCTGCCCAATCACACAGTACATCCAGGTCTGCTTGTAGATTATAGACATCCTGTATGGACTTAATTCCATTACATAGTTTGGTGTCATCTACAAACACAGAAATGGTACTTTTAATCCCAAACTCTATATCATTTAGAAAGATATTAAACAGTAAAGGTAAAAACACTGAACCTTGGGGTACACCACTAATACCCTTAGACCATTCAGAGTATGAATCAATAATTACAACGCTCTGGATGCAATCTTTAAGCCAGTTCTCTATCATTTTACAGATTGACTTTTCTAAACCTATTGACCCTAACTTGCATATTACCCGTCTGTGGGGTACAGTGTCAAATGCTTTAGCAAAGTCCAAGTACATTATATCAACTGCTACTCCACTGTCTACCTGTTTACTTACTTCCTCATTAAAAGAAAGTAAATTTGTTTGACAACTTCTGTCTTTCTTGAAGCCATGCTGACTATCACTTATATAATTATTTTTAGCAGAAACTCCTCTATGTGGTTCTTTATAAAACTCCCTAGGACCTTTCCAACTATGAATGCTAAACTAACCGGTCTGTAGTTACCTGGCAATGACTTTGCTCACTTTTTGAAGATAGAAACCACATTGGCCTTACGCCAATCCATCGGTACCTTTCCAGTGACTAAAGAGTCTCTAAAAATTTGAAATAATGGCTCTGAAATAACTAAGCTGCGATGAAAAAAATCCTGAGATGTGTAGGCCCACCTAAAGCTTCTGATAGACCAATATAAAAACCAAAGAAACATTACCTCTAAATATAGGTAAGTGTGATTTTTTTTTTCTTTTTAGTTTAGTTCCACTTTAACTGTCAAAATTCACTGAGCTGCACATGCATAGTTTAGCTTTGGGAGCTTGGAAACCCAGCACACCCCCCCCCCCCCGCCACCCACAGGTGCTGGGACTGAATGAACTCCATTGCGCCTACACAGAAATTATGTCATTCTGGCATGGGCAATCAAGATAGCCAAAGCTCACTATTAGGAAAAGAAGGAAGACGATGGCAGCACCCGAAATGGACAGGCAAGTATACACTGGGTTAATTTCTGCTTTACCTGATATACCAAATGTATAAGGCAAGAATAGAGAGTAAGTCCAGTAAAGAGTGTTAAATGTGTCATCATGCACCCATCATGCAGTCCTAAAAGGTATCCAGTCAAATGCAGCTGTGCAAATGTGCCTGAGAAAGCTCCAGTCAGTGTCCTCTGCCACCTCAAGACAACCACTTGTTATAGTAAGGACATGCCTAAAACAACCTTTCAAATAGAATCAGAAACAATTCCGTTGTTTTCAAGGGTGCGACATGCCAGAATGCTATGACAAAAACCCTTCTGAGACCAGATTTATTTATTAAAAAAAGCCATATGGACATGACATCATAAACACTGTCCACACCTGTTAAACCTATTGTATTACTTAATTGTTGAAATTATAAATCACCAGCTACACAAACTTAGCCAGTATTACTTCATAATACCAAAGAAAACAAATCTTGTGCTACTATCTGTCAAGTGAGACATATTAAGCTTTGTGATAAACAAACTAACATTAAAAATTACTTTCTTGTTTTGCTGCCAATTTCAAAAACATATTGCATTAAGAAACTCAAAGAATCAGGTCAGAGTGAAAAATCAAAAGACTGCACAATATGTGATCAATTGCCAAATATTTAAAGTATAAGATAAGGTAAAATTACACTAGAAGCCTAATAGTTTTTATTCTGTTTATACTTTAGAAGTCAGTGAGTGTTTTTAATGATTTTTGGAAACCACATTACAGATTCACAGTGCAGCAGTGCATTACACAAGCATGTTAACATGCATATTACACTTGTTAACCTGAGCCGTGGTAAGGCAGCTCAATAACACAATATTAAAAAAAGACATGCACCTTTAATTTTAAACCAGAGCAGCACAAAACAGAGATAATTCATATTTGTGCATTGTGGCAAGTTAGAAAGTTGCATATAGGTGCTATTTAAAATATATTTGACACACAGAATCTGGATGACCATCTAATACTGTTCACATTTTTACCGTAACACTTTTTTTCAGGTAGGCATAATGTTTGCTTAATGTTAATTTACTTTCTTGGCAGTTATGTGCTGGCTCCACCTAAACCCTCCAGGTAGGCCAGTGAAGAGCAGCCCCCTTCATCCAAAGACAACTAAAGGATAGCAATGACATGCCTAATACAACCTTTTAAAAAGGGAAAAATTTCGGAAGAATTGTAAAAAAACAAGACAATATAAACCGCTCACAGATGGGGTGCAAAGAGTGACAGAAAAACTGGGGTAATTGAAAAGTATGGTACCATGGTGCCGATGATCTGTCATGAAGAAAACATGTTAAAGTAAATGAAGTGTCTCTAATATACAGTGCAGATGTTGAATACATCTTAGTAAGTTGTTTTCAGTTGCTACATGCAGGGACTCTTCTTTGCCCACCTTATAAGTTTATTGGGTAGTATAACCATTTTGCTGTATACACTTAACAACAGGTGCAATTTAACGTACACAATAGGCTCTATTTATAAAGCAGGGAATCTGAACATTCCCTGGTGAACAATTACAATGCATTACTATTAAATCACGTAAAACTGGAAGATTTTCCACCAGGGAATTATTTAGGAAAAGTCAGATTCACCTAAAAGTTATTTCACACACATCCTGGCATTGATGGGCAGTGAATGACCCTAGTGCACTCGTGAGTTAGAAATTAGAACAGTTAAAGGCAACTTCCTTGCTCCAAGCCCAGGGAAGCCAAAAGTTCAAAGTATTTTGTTAGCAGCAAATGTTATAAAGTGAAAACAGACCTCAAGACTGGTAAAGTTTTTCTATACATTGGCCATTGTGTTGAAATGGATTCACAATAATATATTATAAAGTGCATCACATTATTACCTAAAGCTGCTGGAAAATATACCACAGCAGATCTTTGTTATTAGGGGCCAGCACTCAACAGGTCTACAGAAAGTAGTGAATGGAAAGCATTAGCTGTGGGAGCCTGATTGATACCAATCTCAAACTTATGAATGGACCCACTACGTAACCATCAGACGTCATTCTTGACACTCTTTATTGACGTTAGAGCTGGTTTTGTCCTTGGCTAGACAGAAGCGCTGTTAGGGTATTGAACACCTTTGTTGTTGAGAGAGAAAAACATCTCCATATGTAATTGTTCTTCTCTGCATCCTTTCATGAATCGCACAAGGTTTGCAGTACATCAAAGTTCATGTAATAATAATAATACAAGCTGATCTGATTTTTTATGTTTCTCTCTTTTAAAGCGTTGTCTTGCCAACCAGAATTATTACCCACTTGCATGTTCTTCAACAAATACACCTCTGCACAAACAATATTAAATTCTAACTGAAAGGTGCTAAGGACTAGAGGAAACATGTCTCCCTCAAAACGTTATATTATGTGGATTTCAAACCCATAGGAACACACACACACGTTAAGGATTTATGCAAACTTTCTTGTAGCTAAATATTTAAAATCACACATTGATTATTAATTCTCCATTGAACAAGTCATAATGACCGCTGCTTTACAGATCATCAAGTAGTTCAGCACTCACCGCTTTAAAAATGTATCATATCTGACCAAACGACCCCATCCCCAGAAATACATTGTTTTTTTTATTTAAAGGTTTATTGAGGGGTACCAGGCCCACTATCCAAGAAGAGGGAGGAGATCTCGTTCTCTCGTCCTCCCCTTCTCCTCTCTATAAAAAAGAATGGGTGCTGTGTGTACAGCAATCTGTTGTTCATCAGTCACTGTAAATGATCATAAAAGATCATTTCCAGTGATGCAAATTCAAGGTGCATTGAGATCACCGTCCCTTTACTTCTGACTTTCTGTTGCATCCGGGACTAAAGAACATTCCCCCACAAAATGGGGTGGTTTTATTACTTACAAAACAAAAACAAATGTTGCTATAGATTTACCTAAAACTTTAGCAGGAGTATTTTTTGGTAAATATTTCAAATTATCTGTTCTGAAACACAGCTGTTGATTTAAAGCCATTGCCAAACCCCAAAACAATTATCACATATCAACATCATCAAATATTAAAGTGCAGAGAACCCAAATCCCATCTATTAAAATGACACATGAAAATTCCATTTTCTACTTTCCTGAGAAATAAATCCAGGCTACTGTATTTAATCTGTGGACAATTCAATTACAAAAAACGAGCAGTAAACAAAGATAAAGATAAGTGGTTACATGTTTACACTGGAAGTACATAACAGTTTACACTCCACAGCTGACAAATATGTTGCAATATTCTTTTGAGATCAGCCTTAAAGAATTAAGACCAAATCTACATGAATATATCAACACAGGATCAAATAGGAAAAGGAACTCGGTTTTGGAAAACAAGAACTGAAAGTAGGGAGTTAAATAGAGACACCAGTTACACATTATGTCTATTAAGCGCCCCCCTGGAGCCTGGGCCTACAGAGTGGATTAGTCACAACTGAGCTTATGCAAGATTCTGAACATTCAGTCCTAGAATGTATTATTATAACTGTGCAGGCGTAAATCAGATGTATATTTTCCCCTTTTTTAATTTGATTTAGTTTTTTCAAAAAGGACTGGTAAAGTTGAGAGGTCCCATGGATACAATAGATGTTCTGTCACCTGGCTTCAAGGTCCTAAGTAACCATCACAATACCAAACAGCCATATACATTGTAACATTCCTACTCAATCCCACACACATCAAATTTCACTTGTTGGTGATCTTCTTTTGGGATTGTTTCCAATACCATTTGAACAAGCAAGCTCTGCACACACAGCACTGTTCAGTTCTATGGAGAGGAAAGGGGGTCAAGATGGGCACCCAGCTCCATCCTCCCCCTCCCCAAGAAAATTACAGAGATCATTCCTGGTCGGTCATTAGGTAATCCACCACAGTCCATAACTAAATGACGTCAAGGGACTGTTGTACACACTAAACACACCTTGATTAAATCATGTGTCCTCAGGTGGCCTCTCACCTCTACTACTTAGGGTCTTTAAACATCTTTAGATAGGTCAAGTGTTGGTAATAAGTTTAAACATGAATATGAGGAAAGTTATTTTTATTATTTAGGACTAAATATTTAAATTACTGCATAAGCCCGACTGGGCTCCCCCTGATGATTTTGATCATCACCAAGCATCATTTAACCTACTTCGAAGTAGTGTTAATTGCTGCCTGCGAGCAAGACAGATATTATAATTACTAATTGTGTTATATCACCTCTATAGTACATACATTTAAATGGCACCAAAAAATGGGTTTAAGAATTTTCTATACCACAAATAAATGCAGGTAAAATATAATGTTTATTAATTTACATAAAAATAGACATCAACATAAAAAAGGTTAAATGTCAATGCAATCAAGGCAAAAAGGGGCATAATCTTTTTCATGCAAAATAAATTGCAGAAAATACAGAATTTCATACATAAAAGAACATAACATGTTGAATATTTTCACTTGGAAACGCGTTTCACAGAGTCTTTTCTTCTTCATCACACCCAGAAACGATATTAGATTAGTAGAATACATACATTTCTTTATTTTCTAAAAGTGTTTCGATGCATTTTTCCCAGACATGTGACATCACCCGCTGCTCACGGAAATGCTTGGCAGCTCTGAATTCTTTGATAGAAGTTCCAAAGTAAGTGTACTATATCCGGATTAATCAGCAACTTCAGGTGAGCAGTAATTATCTTTACTGGGAGACACAGGTGACCTGTGTTCAGCAATAATTGGATGGGTTTATATTTGTAGCACCAAGCCATGCTTTTTCATTACTTTTGGACCATTTAGCCTGAACACCTCATACGGTCTTAACTCCTCTGGATCTTTACTTTTTGCTCCTATGTACAACGACAAATATGCTGGTAAGCAACCTATTATTTATTTAAAGTTGAATATTACCATCGATATACAATTTTAGTAAATATTTATGTATTTATATATTTTTATGTTTACTGTTACCTGACTCTGCTTTGTCCGCTGCCTGTCCTGACCTATTCCTATTACCTAACCTTGTCTTGCCTGCCCTGACCTTGGTCATTCCAGCTACCTTGACTCGCTGTTTTCCAGCCACATCACCATTCCCAAGCAGAAGTCTTCTGATCCGTGTCACTCCCTGGTGAGGAGAGCCTGGGGGGCGACCTGGTGATGCCCTTGCAGCAAAGTAGTCCACCCTTTAAGTAACTATGTTCCTTAGTTGTGATCTTTATTTTTTTGTCCACTATTTAAATTTTAACTAAACTAAGGAAAAAAATGTAATGCAATGCAGGTTACTACCGTGTTTCCCCGATGATAAGGCAGGGCCATCAAATAAGACAGCCCCCCCTTTTTAGGGAAAAATGAAAAACAATAACTGTGTACTGTAGTCTTCTTCATGGGTAAATAAGGCATCCCCCTGAAAATAAGCCCTAGAGCATATTTTGGCCTTCAAAAAAAAAATAAGACAGTGTCTTATCATCGGGGAAACAGGGTAGTACTTAAAGTGTAACTAAAATCATAATTTTCACTTTACATAAAAGGGTAGAGAACTTTAAAAAGAAAAAAAATGTTTTTTTTTTTTAGGTGCAACACCCTTTTAAAAAAAAAATAAAGTGCAGCACTACCCTCTAATTATTGACTGCCCAGGCAGTCAAGAATTAATAGAGCGCAAAGCCTCCCGGTGAAGGAGCCAGAAGGAGCCTTTTTGCTGAAAGAGAAAAATTTGCTGATCTCACGCATGCGCAATGTGTTTTTTTTCATCCTACATCATCGCATCTTGTGCCTGGGTCAGATGACATAGGATGAAGAACGCAGAAGAGAAGCTGAAGATGGCGGCACCCGGAGCGCCGGCTCCAGGACGGATGCCGAGAAAACGCGAGACCCGATGCCGGACACTCCCGGAGTAATTGGACTGCCCTGCGGAATTAAAGGTAAGTGTGTTTGTGTTTTTGTTTTATTTTTTTGAGTTTTGAGTACAGTTCCTCTTTAAATGTGGTACTTTGCATTCATTTTTAAAACATCAGTAAGTATAGAAAATGCTCATTGACTTTGTTATAAATGTATTTGTCATTGTCTGCAACCTCAACTAGTAAAATTGCCATGTTTATTTACCAACTAATCTCAACACAGCACTGTAATGTAAGAAGATTGGGAATTTTTGTAGTACATCTTGGGTGGCAAGCAAGTGGAAAACGTGTGCATAGCCACCCTCGGACACATAGTATTTGAAGGTTTACCAGGTGAAAAGCAATACACTATTTTTGTTGCTTTCAAAAAATTTAGACTTGAATCAAAAGTCTATTGTCAGTCAATGGATAGCTAATGAAGCTTTTCTAAAACGTAGCACCTGCACAAAGCGCCATTTAGCATTTCATAACAGCTTCTGCTGTAAATGGGCCTTAACCTCCTGGGCGTTTCACTGATGTCTAGATTTCTGTACCAAAAGCGGTACACTTTTACATGAAATTTTTCTTTTTTAAATTGTAGACCTGTAACTTACAGAAATATGTCCGAACAAGGGTTCTAGTAGATATCATGAATATAAAAAATGTTTGAAACACACAATCATGTAAAAAAAAAAATACTTTTGATAAAATTAAAATACACAAAAATCAGCTTAAACAAGAATACATAAATAAATCAAAAATACTGAAAATGCAATAATTCGGCATACTGTATAGTAATATATTTTTCTAAAACACCTCCCTGGTGTGGTAAATTTTAAAACAACGAGTCCAACGTCACATACCTATAGACAAAAAGCACACTAATATATTTTGTATTATTTTGTATTGCATTGGATACAGGGAGTTTATATTGAATCCAATACAAAATATTTGAATTTCCCGCTACGACCCCCTTCGACGGGCGCATGCACTGACATCATCAGGAATCGCCGAGGGACGCATACACGAACGCCGGGTGTTCTAATTCTTTCCGAACTTCTGTACTTCCATGCAAAAAGTGTTACATTTTTTGCATGGAAATTTATTTTAGATTGTAGGCTATAATTCACCGAATTACTCAATAATTACTTATAATTTACTGAATTGCCGCATAACTCACCGAAATATGTCTAAAATTTTATAAATTTAATAAAAAAAGTTTTATAAAAAAAAAAATCTTTAAAAAAAAAATAGTGTATAATGTAATGTAAATGTACAGTAGCTTATATAATATAATACAATTATATATAAATTATATAAAGATTTTTTTGTATTGGACTCAATTCAGCTTTTTTGTATTGAGTTCAATGCAAAGTTATCTGAATTTCCCGCCCCGCCTCCCGCCCGCACCGACGGGAAACCCGGTGATCGTCACTGCACACGCCGGGAGAAGACTGAAGACAGAAGACGTGTCCGGAAGAGCTGCGGGGACAAGGTATTTTTTTTTCAGTTGTAATTTAACGCTTGTTTCTATTTTTAGCCACCTTGACTTTAGTTCGGGGTAAACGATCGTAGCAAGTTCGCTTACCCCGAACCAAGGTTGGGCTAAACGCTTGGGTGGTTAATAGCACAAGCATTCACAAAAACTAAAAAAGAAAGATTAGTGACATGTCACACGTTAAACGTGCACTGGTTTGATTGGCAATGCTTTAGGTCTTCCAATCCATTATGCATGCATAATTTACTTTCAGACTTTAGGGCATTTTTTTAACTTATGATGAATATAAATTCCCAAAATTGTCATGTTTGAATAGCAGGCTTTAAAAGGTAAATTTACTCCATGTAAACCAGCATGGCTAACACTTAGGGGTATTTTTACAAAATTCGTATTGTGAACTTGGTAACTAAAGTACTTGTTTAATAATTCTGTGTGAATTAAGAAGGGCAAATGTAATTGAAAGGTAATAGAAGGTGAGAACCTTTAAATGAACTGAAGAGGTATTAGGCAGATATGGGTGAATGTACAGTGAGGGAAAGAGGTATTTGATCCCTAGCTGATTTTGTATGTTTGCCCTCTGACAAAGAAATAACCAGTCTATAATTGTAGTGGAAGGTTTATTGTAGCTGTGAGAGACAGAATACCAACAAAGGAACCCTCATAAACCCAGTGTTCAAAAGTCAAAGCTTGATGTGCATTGTAATGAGTGAAAAAAGTATTTGATCCCCTATCAACCAGCAAGATTTCAGGCTCCCAGGTGTCTTCACTGTATGCAGGTAACAAGCTGAGCTTAGGAGCACCCTCTGTAAAGGAATGCTCCTAATCCAAGCTTGTTACAGTACCTGCATAAAAGACACCTGTCCACAGAAGCAATCAGATTCCAAACTAGCCACCATGGTCAAGACCAATGAGCTGTCTATGAATGTCAGGGACAAGATCGTAGACCTACACAAGGCTGGACTGGGCTACAAGACTATCTCCAAGCAGCTTGGTGAGAAGGTGACAACAGTTGGCGCGATAATTTGCAAATGGAAGAAACACAAAATAACTGTCAATCTCCCTCGGTCTGGGGCTCCATGCAAGATCTCCCCTCGTGGAGTTGCAACGATCATGAGAACGGTGACGAGGCAGCCCAGAACTACACGGAGGGGAACTTGTCCATGATCTCAGGGCAGCTGGGACCATAGTCACCAAGGAAACAATTGGTAACACACTGCGCTGTGAAGGCCCGAAGTCTTGCAGAGCCTGCAGGGTCCCCCTGCTCAAGACAGCACATGTACAGGCCCGTCTGCAGTTTGTCAATTAACATCTGAATGATCCAGAGGAGAACCAGGTGAAGTGTTGTGATCAGATGAGACCAAAATTGAGCTCTTTGGCGTCAACTTAACTCATCGTGTTTGGAGGTGGAGGAGTGCTGCCTATAACCCCAAGAACACCATCCCAACTGTCAAACTTGGATGTGGACACATTATGCTTTGGGGGTGTTATTCTGCTAAGGGGACAAGACACCTTCACTGCATCAAAGGGACAAAGGATAGGGCCATGTAGCTTCAAATCTTGGGTGAGCACCTCCTTCAGCCAGGGCATTGAAAATGGGTCGTGGATGGGTATTCAAGCATGACAATGACCTAAAACACACGGCCAAGGCAACAAAGGAGTGGCTCGAGAAGAAGCACATGAAGGTCCTGGAGTGGCCTAGCCAGTCCCCAGACCTTATTCTCACAGAAAATCTGTGGAAGGGGCTGAAGGTTCGTGTTGACAAACAACATCCTCAAAACCTTACTGACTTGGAGAGGATCTGCAAAGAGGAGTGGGACATAATCCCTCCCGAGATGTGTGCAAACCCGTTGGCCAACTACAAGAAACATCTGACCTCTGTGATTGCCAACAAGGGGTTTGCTATCAAGTACTAAGTCATCTTTTGCGAAGGGATCAAATACTTATTTCACTCATTACAATGTACATCAAGCTCTGACTTCTGCGCACTGGGTTTTTAAGAGTTCTTTTGTTGTTATACTGTTTCTCACACCTACAACAAACCTACTGTTCCAATTATTTCTTCACTCATTTCTTTGTCAGAGGTCAAACATACAAAATCAGCAGGGGATCAAATACTTCTTTCCCTCACTGTACTACATATGTGTTAGGTCTGTGTATATAAATATATCCTGTAATGAACTTTGACATTGTATTAATATACACTTGTAAATGCAGTGAGGGACAGAGTGAATGGAGTATTCTATGCTTACTATAGGGCTGATGGGAGATATTGAGACTAGTAACTAGTGTACACTATGGTACGCGGAGTAACCAGTACTTGATGCTAAGCACCAGTGCTATAAACCTAACCTGTTGACCAAAAACCTAGTCTGTTCACCTGAAAATCAGAAATTCATTGTATTTGGTTTTTATTTACATTTCACACACTGGCCGAACCTTTTTGGAAATTAGGTTGTACTTCATATAGTACATATAGTATGTTAAGCAACAAATTAATAACCCCCGCAATTTTTTTTATTTATTTTAGGATTTACAGATTTGAAGGGAATGAACTAGATCATCTGTAATGTTTTATAGCCCACTGGTAATTCATTGGTGAGATGTCCCTTTAATTTTTGTCCTGGTGATTGTTACATAGTTACATAGTAGGTCGGGTTGAAAAGGAACATTAGTTAATCAAGTTCAACCACTAGGGAAATAAACATATCCCAGATATAAAATTCAATTGACATAACTGGTCCGGAGGAAGGTAAAAAAAAAAAAAAAAAACTCTGGTACAATTTGCTGAAACGGGAAAAAAAATTCCTTCCTCATTCTATGAGGCAATCGGTTGTTCCCTGGATCAATGGTCACTGTTATCTTTACTTTAAAGCTTTAGAACCCAGTTATATTCTGTTCTTCAAGAAAAGCATCCAGCTTTTTCTTAAAGCAATCCATATAAGTTGCTGAAACTACTTCCTGAGTTGCTTAACTGCAAATGGTTTTACTATGAGCATGCCAACCATTGCGGTAGAGCTTTGGCAAGAGCCCTCAAATCCAAGAGGGCAGCTATGTTTATCCCCAGCATCAAAACGCCTGCGGGTACAATAGCACACATTGCTCGAACCTTCCACGATTATTATAGCCAACTTTACAACTTGAGAACTGACCAGAATGACTCGGCCCCACAAGACCGGTTACCCAAAATTCGAGAGTACCTCAGTGCTTCTGATTTTCCTACACTCACCTCATAAATTACAGATGCACTAGACAAACCAATCACAATAGAACCCCAGTCTGCATTTTGCTGTGCGGCAAGGACCACAGCTGGTAACGGCATTGAATGCCTTCTCTCAAGGCCATGCTATTCCACGCGATACATTGACCACCCACATATCAGTGATACTCAAGCCTGACAAAGACCCCCAAATCTAGCACTAGCTACAGGCCTATATCACTACTAGCACATACTAGCTTATAGATTGGCCCCAGTACTGTGCGGCCTCATTCACCTCGACCAAAGTGGCTTTCTCCTCCTCCGAGAAGACAGGGACAACACCACACGTACTCTGAATATCATTGATTATGCTCATGCCCACAAGATTCCTCTCATGCTTCTCTCCTTGGACGCGGAGAAAGCGTTTGACAGGCTGGATTGGACTTCAACTCTACCGTCACACTTACACCTCCGCATCTCTTAACATGGATAGATGCCTTCTACTCATCCCCCAGTGCTAGAGTAAGAGTAAACGGAGAACTCTCAGATCATTTTGCTATCACCAACGGGACAAGGCAGGGCTGTCCTGTCCCCCGTTGTTTGTCCTCTCCCTGGAGCTTTTTTTTACGGACTATCTGAGCCAAACCTGACAAAAAAGGAGTACAGGTCGGTCCGACCGAACATAAAGTGGCAGCATACAGGGATGATTTGCTGTTTTATGTCACCTCCCCAGTCACTTCACTGCCCAATCTATTGCAGGAGCTGCGCAGGTTTTCGGCGCCCTACAAATACAAAATAAATTTGCAAAAATCAGAAGCACTGAGCATCTCCCTTTCCCGGTCAACTAAGGAGGCACTAACCCCTTCTTTCCCTTTCAAATGAGCTAAGACATCTATCTCGTACTTGGGCATCCAGATCCTCATGGAGCTTTCATGTGTTGTAGATTTCAGTTTCCTGTCTTTACTTAACCGAATTCGGAAAGACCTGCAGCGGCATTTACGTGATTTGGGAGGTGCATTGTGTTGAAAATTTATGTTTTTGCCCAAGTTACTCTATATACTACAGGCCCTCCTGATACAGGTTCCAAATTTTATACTACGAAAGTTTCGCTCAGAATTCATAAAGTTCATGTGGCATTCTGGTACCCCAAGAATCAAATAGACCATACAGAGACTCCCTAAAGCTAGAGGTGGGCTGGCGTTCCCAGATCCTATACTTTATAACTAAGCTGTACACTTGTACAGACTACTGGATTGGTGCACAAACGCTAAATCCAAACTTTGGGTGGAGTTAGAAGATACATGCTCCGAAAACCCAATTGATGTGGGCACTGGTGTCTGTTAAGGCCGCTACGTTCAGACATCCTCTGATTGGCGAGACTCTAAGAATAGTTTCCACATTTTTTACCACCCAGAAAGTGGTCACATATTCCTCGCCTCTCTCACTGATCTTGGGCAACCCAGGGTTTCCTCCTGGACTCTCAGGCCCGATATTTCGTTCTTGGCGTAGACTTGGAGTTTACAGAGCCATGCACTTCCTCCACAGTGGGGAATGGGCCCACTTACCGACCTTGCAATCAGATAATGAGCTGCCAACAATGTCCCCCTGGAGGCATATACAACTCTTACGTGTTGTGGTCCCTTCTGAGGGCTTGTTTATTCGCCTGGTCCTTATTGCCTATTAAGTCTTTGTGTATTTCCAAATGCTCCCAGAAGGGCACACTTTCATATGCATACCAGACGTTGCTAACTTTAGATACCCCTGAGTCCCCCCCCCCCATTTGTGTCTAAGTGGGAGCCTGAACTAAACATGGGCTTCTCAGACTAACAAAAAGACATGAGGCTGCACTTTTGTCATAAGGTATCTATATGTATTAGATATCAGACTAACTACAAACTGGCTACCCGCTGGTACAGGACACCTGATCGGCTTGCCAAGCTCTTTCCACATACTGACGGCATTTGCTGAGGATGTGGTATAGCTGAGGGAACGCTGCTGCATATTTTTTGGGAGTGCCCCAAATTGCAATTTTACTGGAACTCAGTAGCTGAAATTATCCTTAAACTTACAGATGTTGATATCAAAGCCAAACCAGCCCTGGCGCTTCTTTATGTCTCTCTCTGACTTCTTGCACAAGGTGTACAAGAATTCCCCTTTGGGACATCTATTGAACGCTGCTAAAGTGTGTATACCTGCTTGCTGGAAAAGCACCTATCCCCCGACTGTAAGTCACTGGTTGAGAAGGGTAACGGATATCTATCATATGGAAGATATGATATCCACTGATTCCAAGAGAGCGGACAAATTTGCCCAGACTTGGTACCACTGGATACATTTCTCTACATCAGTGGAATATAATGGGCTGTTGCAGCCCCCTCAGCCTGCTTAACTACATACCTCAGCTAACTAAATGGTATACTTTTGGTGGTTAATGTACTGAATGCGAGTAGATTTATGTAACTAATCGTATTTGTCCCCCTCCTCCTTTCTATATATGAGGTTTCATTTGGTTATACACAATCTCGTTTAAAGTTTTATTATTGCACTTTACATGTATTTTTGGTTGTACAACTTTGACCCATACTGTACGATTATTTTAATTTTTCGTATGAACCTTGATGTTTTTTCATAATAAAATTTTGGGGGGAAAAAACTACTTCCTGAGGGAACCAATTCCACATTTTTACAGACCTTACAGTGAAGAAGAGTCCCTTCCTTATCCAGAGTTTAAACTTCACGAAAAGAGTGCCCTCTTGTTTTTTGTAATGATCTCAAAGTGAATAATTGGGAAGAGAGTTCTTTATATGGACCATTTATATATTTATACAGGGTGATCATATCCCCCTTCAAAAATCTCTTCTCAAGAGAGAATAGATTCAGTTCAGCTAATCTCTCCTCATAGCTGAGCTCCTCCATTCCTTTTTTTAGTTTAGTTGGCCTTCTCTGCACTCTCCTATTCCACAATGTCCTTTTTGTGAACTGGTGCCTAAAACTGAACTGCATATTCCAGATGTGGTCTGACCAATGCTTTGTACAGGGGCAGGATTATGTCTCCATCTCTGCAGTCTATTCCTCTTTTAATGCAAGAAAGTACTTTAAATATTGAAGCCTGGCATTGGATGCTATTTTTAAGTCTATGATCTACCAGAACCCCAGATCCTTTTCCATTTCTGCTTCCCCCGGACAGTATGAAGCATGCATGTTGTTAGCCCCCAAGTGCAAAACCAAGTGCATATTAAATGTCATTTGCCACTTGGCTGCCCAATCAATACATCCAGGTCGTGTAGATTATAGACATCCTGTATAGACTTAATTTCATTACATAGTTTTGTGTCATCTGCAAACACACGGAAATTGTACATTTAATCCAAAACTCTATCATTTATAAAGATGTTAAATTAATTGTTGCCAATGTTTTTCTGTTAAGGTAAACCATTTTATTTTTCTTTCCTCTTTTACCACTTTTTATAAAACTGTTTTTATAAAACTGGAGCAATTAACCTTTAGGTGAATGCCTCAATTCTGTTTGCTTAAGATGTTTTTATTTTCTTGTTTCGTTTCTAAACCACTAAAATCAATATGATATAAATTAGTGCAACAAAAAGATAAACCATTTAGCAGCATGTAAGCAGAAATTATTTAGGTAGTGTTTCCCTCCAAAGCTCTTCATTACATCTCATGCTCTGAGAGATGATTTAGAAAGTAAATACTGTTAGCAGTACTTAAACTAAAAACCTTCAGGAATGTGAAAATTACCTAGCTGTTAAGGCATTAGCAAAGGGAAAATGCCACAATTTAGCTCTGGAAAAAACTATCCATGTTTCTATTCCAGATATTTTCTTACAAAGTTCAGATTTGTTCTCAAATGAACTGATGATTTAACTTCTAACTCTACTGAAAATCTGCATGGCTTTCCAGAAATCTATTACTGGCCAAAATTACATAATGAAGTGAATAAACATGTTCTGCATCGACAAATGAAATTGTAGCAGAAACCAGGACTTTTCTAGAACGAAACCACTTTTATGCATTTCAGTGTTACTACCAATACACTATGTGTATAGATGCTAAATGGTAACATCTGTAATTTTTTCGACAAACTCAAAGCAACTAAACTTACCATGTCAAAGGTAAAAGGTCAGCTGGTTAAACTTAGTGAGAGAACCCAAATAACCCCAAAAGGAGGCCTATAAATTGCAAGGAAACTAGGACTGCTATGAATTTGTGGTATGTTAATTAGCAAGATATAAAATTCAGTCTAACAAATTGGTTATGTTTCCTATAATGCTTACAAGAAGTTTAGGTCTCCACGTGTGACATATCTAAACATTGTTTAGAACGTAAATGAAAAGTAAAAACTAATGGATGGGGAGATAATTATAATAATTGGCAGAAGCATTAACAGCCAGACGACACCTTTGAATGACGACACCTTTCTCTTGCCACACTCTCACAATAACAGAGGCACAAACAACACTAAATAGACTTCAATTTCTTAACTATAAAGGTTTGGATGAAAATACCTTGGGTAACTAAGGCTTAGTCTACATGGACTGCATTTAACCTGAGGCTTGTAAAGCCCATGTTTGAAATCCCTATGCATTCCAATTGGCTAATCCACACCAGAACGTTTCCTTCAGGCACGTTTGTGTGCTTTATCTTAAAACGTTGCTTGGAATGTTTAAAAAAATTAAAACGCAGGCTAAACAGGGGAAAACACCCAAATCACAGGAAAACACTTGAAAATACACCCATTTACCTCAATAGAGGCTTTTACAAGCGTTTTTAAGCTTTTTATGAAAACTTTTATTGAAAACAATGGGGGGTTTTGTAAGCGTTTGTAATCAGGACTTTGTAATCTGGAAGCCCCCTTTAATAAGGAAACTCCCAGATCTCCACCACCCCACCCTGGGGAATGAGTACAGGGGTACATAAAACCCCTTTACTCATTCCCTGAAAGGATTAAAATATGTGTAAAAAATAGGAGGAAAATATTTTAATAAATGTATGTGTGTTTGTATAGGAAACCCTGATGACAGCTCAAGCATCATCAGGATTTCCCTTTCCTCAGCCAATCAGGGGGCAGAGCAATCAGCAGAGCTCTGCTATGCTGACAGCTCCGCTCCCGATTGCTTCCGCAGCCCTGGAGGCGCTGTGACATGTGTTCTGTATCTGTAGCAGATACTACAGCTCCTACATTTAATAAAACATTTTAACATTAAAGCCTCGTCCTGTTTTTTACACATACTTTACCCTTTCAGGGAATGAGTGAGGGGTTTTATGTACCCCTATACTCATTCTCTGAAAGGGTTAAAAGGAAAACTTTTATAAACGCTTATGTAAAATCGCGGCAATTTGCAGTAAAACGCGTCATAGGCGTTTTTAAAAGTTTTTTAGCTTTTTAAAGTCAAGCTTTAAAACGCTTGTAAAAAGTGCATAAAACACATATAAACGTGGTAGGAACTTTTATATGCGTTTTTAAAAACTGTCCATGTAGACCCAGCCTAATATCAAAAAGTATAATGAAAACATTTAAAAATACTTTAGTATTCAGTAAGTTCAGTGTTTTGTCCTTTCCTTTACCATTTTTCTTGTGTTTAAAAATAAGTATATAAATATAATCATGTAAGGTCAATTACTTAGCGCTGTCTACTCCCCTCTCTTTGACTCTTTTGCCCCTCACGTACATTTTATTTAACAGCCAAAAAAAGCATATTGGAGCATATACACTTGAGTAACAGATTTGAGTCTGTTCAGTGGGGCCGGCATCACATTCAAGCAGCACACAGAAGTAGTCACAAATATGCATGTATACTTAATATGGTATGTTTTCTGATTTTGGTTTTAACTGTGCACTTTGACAAAAGTAAATCTTTGTCTTACAAAAAGGTTTTGCCTAGAGATACAATTACATGCAAAAATATTGTTAAAATATTGGTCTTGTGAGGGTCTTTTTTTGGGGGGGGGGAGCAGAAAATTAGCAAATAAGATAAGTGGCCTAGTTTTTTTTTTTTTTTTTTGTCTGCTGGAAGACACAAACTTGCAGTCATGACCTTGCACTATATATCCCATGAAGTAAAAAAAACTCCAGCAAAGATTAGGCATATGCTTATATTCAGAAAAAAAAACCATGATGATGGAAGACAAACGCTTGAAACAAGTGCAGAGTCACTTTACAAAATTATTTGGCATTTATTTATTCATTCATATTACAATATAGAAGCAGGGCTTGTATTTTATCACACAAGCTTGTCCTCACCAGGCACTTTTTAGGTATTTTCAATTGAACCCACTACTGAATTGAACCCACTTTTGCCTTTAGAAATGCCATAGATTAAAGATGCAGGAAACATTGACAGACATGACAGTATCCCACATAAATGTTACTGCTACACACTCATCAAGTGAATTGGTCATTCCACCAAAGGTGCTCCACTGAAATGAGATCTGGTGACTGGAGGCCATTTGAATAAAGTGAAATTACTATGTTTAAGAAATTAAATTTGAGGCAATTTGAGTTTTGATACATGGCACTTCATCCAGCTGGAAGTAGTCATCAGAAGATGAGTAGACGGAGGTAAAAAAGGGGTACACATGGTCAGTACCAATACCAAGGTCAGCTGAGGCATTAAACTTTGTGCTATTGGTAAAAAGGGCCTAAACTGTGGTAAAAAAAAAAATTCCTCCACACCAATATACAAGCTGAACTGTTGATCCAAGGTAGGAAGGATCCATGATTCAGACCAGGCAATGTTTTTACAACTTCTGTAAAGCAGAAGAGCAGTGGCACCTGGTGTGGACTCCTGCAATTCATCTTTATCAAAGATCGACATGTGTGTTCAGAGATTTTCTTGATACCTAGGATATAAGAAGTGGTCCTTTGAGTTACTGTTGTTGTTTTATCAGCTGGAGGTGAAAATCCCAAGATAGTAGCAGCCCGGATCAGACCAGCCCGCCCGGCTCCAACATCCATGCCATGCGACTTCTTTATTTTCCATTATGATGCTCAGTTTGAACTTCAGTAGGTTTCCTTTACAATGTCTGCATGCCTACCATGTGATTGGCTGATTAGATATTTGCATTAAAAAGCATTTGAATAAATGAACCTAATAAAGTGACCAGTGAGTGTATACACATAATGCTTAACACAGAACACAGTCTGCAACAGACATTAGAATACATTCGCTGTGGGAGGAATTACTTGCATGTTTTTACACATATTAACACGCATTGTGTTAAAATAACCCATGGGTCTAATGAATAGGCTGGTAATACACTAAAATGTAGGAAAGAAACCAGACTGCAGCATTTTATTTGTAGAACAGAACAGCACAACAGGCATTAGTACACTGAAACACATGTGCCTCGGAGCAGTGTAGGTAAAGTATGTAATATGCAGGACAAACCTCAGCAAAGAAATTTTGGGCAAGGTCCGTTTATTAAAAATTTTCTAAACATCACATAAAAATTAAATAAAAATTGTAATTGTTGTAATTGTACCCAAAACAATCAGTTAGGGGATAGTAAATATTATAACAATATATTTCATTTTCACCGACTTTCGAAGTGCCAAGGTGATGTCATTCTTGCCTTTAAAATTCCAATTGTATTTTTGGAAGCTTAAATTTTGTGCAAAAAGCCAGCAGGACAGTGCAGAATTGTCTTCTTACGAGATTGAGGTAATATTTGCTCTGTCCATCTTTTGACATCAAAACAGTGTCCATTCCTCTAGGTACACTAGCACAAACTTCCAAACATCTAGGAAAACTACCTACATTGCTTCTGTGCATGTATGTCTTCAATCCCCTGGTCTCTTCAAATAATCTCAGAAGGTCTCAATTATGATGAGATTAGGGATCTGTGGGGACCATACCATCACTTCCATTACTCTTCCTGCTGTTCTGGAGAATATTTTAAGTGGTGATTGTGGCCTGGTGGCGTTTCTTGATGTACAAGTAACTGCCTGTGCTTCGCAGTATTAAAATGTGAAATGCATGAAAAACCAGAACTGTGCTTCACCTTTTTCTTCCAGCCACTTATCCTGGAACCACTCCTTAGCCTTTTAGAAAGCAGCCTTTGGTATAGCATTTGCAATATTTTTCTGTATATCAGATTTACTCTTCATGGCAAGTCGCTTGCCCTTTTTTCGATGTCACCAGTGACATTTTTAAGTCATTCACATAAAAGTTTGATTGGACGTTTCCGGGCTAGTTTTACCAGGATCCCACGGATTTCTGCCAACTCTGAACTGATAATGCCAATGAAAATGATCTGTTCGCAAAAGAACATCAGAATGATATGTATTTCATCAGCACTAAAAGTCCCTTGCTGTAGATAAAGCTCAAAAATTGTCTAAAATTTTAGATGTCAAAGCTTGGACAATTTTGTACATGCCAGCCCCTCACTTTTTACTGGAAAGGCCAAGGGGTTGATCTACTTTGAACGGTATCTAGATGAGGCCAGAAATGTATGGTTTTTAGACACTAAACATGAAAGTTAATATAATATACTTGTGATAGCTTTAATCAACTGTTTAATTAACTGTTTTTTTATTAGGTGTACAATACTGCTGTCTGCTGCAGAGAAAAAAAACGTTTTTCCTACTAGAAGAATCAGAATAAAAACTTTTTCCTGTTAGGAGCTGCCAACTGAAGCTCCCAGCAGCTATTGGCTCTCAATCCCAGCTGTTACTGACAGCTCTGGTCTCCACCGACAATAGGGAAACAATCAGAGTGTTTCTAAATATATGATAACTATGACTGGTGACATGCAGGCTCTTCAGTATACAGATGGACACTATCATTTTCAGGGTGCACTGGGATTTGCAGTGTCATCTATTTTAAGGTGCAGTTGCCAATAACAATTAAGTTATTAAAAATATAGAAAAAGGAGTTAAAAAAACATTGTTTAGATTTACAGTTACATGCATTTATCAGTCAATGACAGATAACAGATCAAGCTTTTTTCTTTTAACAGTTTACCTAATAAAAGCACTGCATGTTATTTGAAAAAATGAAAAACTGACAATTATGCTGGGTATTTATAATACCCCAGTAGTTGTAAAAAAAAAATTCAAATATTTTTATTAAGGTTTAACAGTGATAAACAGTAATACACGCGGAATCATATATACAGGACATTACAAAAGAAAAGTACCATAACACAAAAATAGGCACATATCAGTGAACAGTATAACATACATAAATAAAGCAGGTCATTACTGTTTGCAATCAAGATGGCTTAGGACCCAGAACCCAGAAGAGGGCCAGATGAAAATGGCTGTACCGAAAACCAAGCGAGGACATGCGAGTTTAAACATATTATTCTATATGTGATCATCCAGGTAAGCTTATTCTATTACAGAAGGCACATCTCCTGTCACTTTCACAATAAAGGATCTGAATGTTTGCAATGTTTTTTATTTTAACTTTAGCTTCCTTTAACAGAATCATGGTAGAGGAGCTACCTTTGGCTTATGCATCTAGCTATGAATGTCAAAAAGACTGTATTTAAAGCTAAAATGTTTCAAGATATTTACTCTTTATACATGACAGTTCGCTATTCCACACTACCTTTCAGTACTATTATTCTTAAAACATCAGATGAAACAGCGTAGCCTAAAAAATGCAAATGGCTAAACAATTCTATAAATAAGATATTTAGTTTGACTGTATTGAGAGGTTCCCCTCACCCTTTCATTCCGCTGTACAACGTGCACTCATATTACTCAGCATGCACTATAAAGAGACGGTCATAGGAGTAAAGTTCATTTAGGAGTGTCAGCTTGTAAACCATATGAATGAGAATATCACGCTTCTGCAAGTTATTGTGGGTCTCAGCCTAAAACTACCAGAACCCCTTTAAATCTACCTAACAAATGTTATCCCCAAACTTTAAATGTCAAAAAAGTCATCATATAAAAATGTTAAATATACCTTAAAAGTAAAGATAAAATGAAAGTTAAAATGTGCAAAAGCATAACAAATAATTAGGAAAACTTGCTCATTAGGTGTTCTCCTAAAAAACAGTTAAGGAGCAAATACCTTTTTGGTCAGAACATAATAATTTCAGAAATAAAAACACTGTTAGCCAACAGCTGGAATTCTACAAAT
Source organism: Pyxicephalus adspersus (assembly GCF_032062135.1). Taxonomy (NCBI): domain Eukaryota; kingdom Metazoa; phylum Chordata; class Amphibia; order Anura; family Pyxicephalidae; genus Pyxicephalus; species Pyxicephalus adspersus. The sequence goes on along the minus strand of NC_092864.1, from coordinate 78,764,442 downwards.
GATGTCAAAATTAATTGTTTATTATTTTTTTTTTTGTGGGGAAAATATGATCTAACTTTATGCAGAAAGTCCTAAACCTTAAGACACAATAATATGAACAAATGGCTTCCTGAGGCTTGAAACATCACCTATGCCACCAACTCACACTACACACAATATAGATATTGTCAAAAACACCGGAATAATTAGAATAAGTCTAGGGACAAGTAAAATAAAAAAGTAATTGGTTGTTTGTCCTCTAGGTAAAGTATTGTCAGAGTAAGCCAGCACTTGGGGTTTAATGCAGCAAACCTTTGGATGGGGGGGGACAGGAAAAAGGGGGAGGGATGTGGAATAAGGCGGAACCAGGTGTTTTAAGGCTTATTAAAAATTTTGTATTGAATGTTAAAGTCACATAAAATACATAGAGATACAACAAAAAATGTCAAAAGGTGTCAATCACATGTGTGTGGGCATCAACAATAGCATACAATCATTTATTACCTATAAGCAATCTTATACAATTTATTACCCTTAAGCTGCGTACACACTGCCAATTTTTGTCGTTGGAAAGGATCTTTCACGATCCTTTCCAACGACAAGGGTGTGCACGATACATGAACGATGCTGTACATACAGCACCGTTCATGCTCTATGGAGAGGGGAGGGGGAGAGCGACGGAGCGGCACCCTGCTGCGCGCTCTCCCCTTCACTTTCATTACGATCGGCTGTCGTCCATCGTCCGTGGATCCGGCAGGTCGGTCGTCCGGACGATGGACGACACCGACTGTACACACGGCAGATTTTCGCCCGATAATTGGCCGATGCCGATTATCGGGCGATAAAAATCTGACGTGTGTACGTAGCTTTAGGGTTTTTCTGTTCTCCCTGTGTCTGCGCGAGATTCCTCTGGACACTCTGGTTTCCCCCCACATCCCAAAACACATGCAGTTAGGTTGACTGGCCTTCCTTCAAAAATTGTCCTTAGACTACATTATTGACAAATGACATTAGATTGTGAGCTCCTTTGAAGGACACTTAGTGACATGACTATGGACTTTGTGCTGCGTAATATGTCAGCGCTATATAGGTACTGGATAATATTACTAATAATAATATAAATTATTAATAATAACAATAATAATCTGTTGCCAAGGAAGACATAGATGCAATTAGTTTATGAACTAAAAGTCCTGTAACAGTATTTGTAAAGTCAGTGTATTAGGCGTAAACTGTATTAATTAGATGCAAGGAAGCAAACAACATTTTTCATCAGTCAACTGCAAAACTTTGTACAGTACAGTTAATCAAACCTTCTTAATGCCAATAGGCTTGTGCGGAGCTATATGCATACTTAACCTGCAATATCTTTAACCTTTAAAAAAATGTTTCTCTGAACATTAATGCAACCATGGTAGCACTTCCATAGTACAAATAATTTTGACATTGGAAAACATTTGCTATTTAGTTCAATTTGGGTAAATTACCAGGACTAAAACTTCACCCAAACTGCTATTCCATGACATCAAATTACCTTCATATTACATATTTTGAATGTAGCACATTTTTAGCGTACAGAAAATAAATAAAACTGCACTGATACCACAGGCACAAATTATCCAGGCCTGCTGATGGGCTTTGGGCATGGGTTTAATAATATTTTAGGACAGCAGAAATCAAGTGCCAGCTACACACTGCTCATGATATAATTAGTCAGCACCATCTGCTTCCCATTTATGCCAGTGCACCAAAAATAATGTTCATTAACCCCTTCTTAGATTGCATTTGACAAACAATTGATTCATCAGTATTACAGTGAAATATGTATTTTATGTAATCAATCATCTTTACTTTTACTGTTTAGATTGCTTGGTGTAGTCCTTTGCTAGTAATAAAAAGTAAATCCAAATGCAATTACTAAAGTCACTTAAAGGCTTGCGTTGATGTTGTAACATGTACTTTACGTCTTTTTAATCATGTAGCTTTCATTAAGGAATCCCCAGTATTTTTATTGTTATGGGGTGTCCACCATTTCCCAATTGTGCTTCTGTGCTGTCACATACATCATAGGTAAACGCTACAAGCAGCTGTCACCCAGTTAGGGTATCTTTTATGGAACATATGCATTTTCATACAGTAGCTACAAGCCAATCATTTTTGTCATTCTTTACATAAAAATAATACATTTATAATTTATAGATAAAGTATCTCAAAATCCCAAGCAAGATTTTATTGTAGAAACAACATGTGCAATAAACCATACATGGCTGGCTTCTAAAGCTGATCCTTTTTTCCCAGTATCAGTGCTACTGATAAGAGATGATGCCTAGACATATGAGGACACATGCGAAAAGATAATTAATCAAATAAAAAAGACAAATCATGCAAAAGACTGATCAGTTTTTTTTTTGTTTTGTTTTTTTTTTAATATCTGCCTAATGCTCATTTACTTCAACTGCAAATATAATCTACAAAAGGTACTAGTTGGTATATGCTGTTTTGGAATGAACCAATTACAAACAAAACAATTTTCTACATATATTGTCAATGTGACACACAATGCATATATTGTCAAAGTTCACAATGCAGTAAAAAGGTTAAATGGTCAGTGTATACATCCGATTCCACAAATCACCACCTCTTTTACCAACCTAAATACTTGTGAATTTAAAGGTGAATGTTGCAAAATTAAAAAAATATATATTTTAAAATTTAGGAATATTCTGAATTTCCCCCAAATGAAATCACCCTCTAAACAGAACCTGGGGGAAAGGTTAAGTATTTAAAAATGTTATTTGTAAACATGTCAATAAATGAAATATCATCCTTAAAAACTATACTGAAGTGGTGTCACGCTATCCATACTGTATGTTCCTTATTCCTTACCATACACTGGATATTCATCTTTGAACCTGAATGCGAACTGCATTGCTGCCAGCATATTGTCACTGTTTAAAATGACAACATGGGATCCCTAGTTTTGTTGGCATCTACAGTGAGAGATTTTTGGACTTAGGAGATTGTCGTGGATAGTGGATTTGATCAATTAAGTAAAAATTCTAACTTTTAACAGGACATGACAATGCTCATACCAACTAAATTATGTGGCTGTCAATGACTCACAGCAAATAGTTCGTTAAAAGTGAATTCCAGCACAGACTGGCCCAGAGAGTGGTCTGTGCCCCTGGGGAGACTGGGGGCCTCAGGACCTATGTTAATATTATCTGGCAGAACACTTGCAGCGTATGCCCTCCTGGTCATCTCTACACGCTTATAGTGTTTGGAGGGAAAATGAGGAACTCTGGATTGCCCTGACCCAAACTAATGTTATGTTGTGGAGTTCCTCCCTTCCCTTATTGTCCTATGACCTGCTGGCACCTATGATTTTCACCAGACAGATCTGGAAGTCATGTTATGTTGAATTTATTCTTACTTTTAAACCATCAGGGTTGACCTTGATCATTGACACCCCAGGATCCCGGACAAGAATACTCAGGGGATGTCGGGACCCAGGAGAGAGAGAGAGAGCATTATTTCACCCCTGAAATATACTACACCCCGCGGATCACATATTATTACCTTTTTCGGAACTCAGGGAAAAGTATGAGTTGCCTCATACCTCATTCTATGCGTATCTTCAAATACGTCATTATGTGAATTCACCCCGTTTGAAAGCTTGTGTAGTGCTGGCCCACACCCCAGGGGCATGACCTTCTCAATCTATAAACTGTTAATTAGTGTCAATCATAGGCCCATAGATTAATTCTCATATATGTTGACATGGGAGAAGATAATGGGGAGTGAGTTGGATCTTGAGACTTGCAAGGAATTTTGGGACGCAGCTCACAAAAGTTCAATAAGCAGGATTTATAAAGAGAATCTGTTCAAAATTATATTTTGCTGGTATCATACCCAGCGATCCTCCACCGACTCTTTCCCACCTGTCGGCGGTATGGTGCACATAGGGGAACATTGGAACATTTTTTTTGCACTGTCCCTCTATCCAACGGTACTGGCTTCAGGTGAATCAACTACTTCAGGATGTTTTCCATCAACATATACAACTAGACATGATTACACACCTGCTTGGTCTTCAATATCTGGGGCACCTAAGGCTCTAACTAAATTGCTCGCACATATTTTGGTAGCACCCCGCACACTTATTTCCTCTAGGTTGAAATCTACCTCCCCTTCTTCCATGGACGACCTTTGTAAACGAATTCAAGATGTCCATCTCATGGAGTACTTTAAGGCCTTACACAGGAATAGGGTACAAAAGTTTGAACATACATGGGAAACTTGAGATGAATATTATTCACATATGCTGGCTTAAGATTCTGACCTTCATGGTAAACCTCTTTTCCCCCTCCTCTCCTTTTGCTTCCCCCACTTACCCATTATTGTTTGTTCTTGACAAAAATGTGGCAGTTTAGATAAGTCTGCTTTTGTAGTAGTTATATGGAAATGTATTGAAAAATTTCTATCGCTGTCTTGATATATTTTATATTTGATATTGTCATTATTTCTATTGTTTTTATTTGAAAATTAATAAAAATTACAACCTCTAAAAAAAAGTGAACTACGGGCAAAATGAAAAATACACATAATCAATTTTTTAACATTATATTTATATAGTGGCAAAATATGGAGCTTTATAAAAATCTATGGTGATGTCACTAACTGACCCTCAAAGGAGCTCACAGTCTTGTGTCCCTACAATAGTTATATATTATTACAACAGTATAAGGTCAATATATTTTTTTTTTAAAAAAGGAAGCCAAAAAACCTAACTGCATTTTTTTGAGGTGGGCAAACATTTAAATTTTACAATGTGAACAGTCCCAACAAAGATTTTTAAATATTTACAGCTATTTGTGACATTTACTTAGCATTGGTCAAACAGCATACCTGAAAACTTTAGGTTTTTGTAAAGAAGGATGGCTGTGAGAATGGATAATGTGGAATGCAAAGAGGAGGAGTGGCACGTTGGGGCTGAATACTGAGCATAGTTTAGAGAGGTACACTACTGCAAATGTTTACTACAGTTCTAGTAAACAGTATCTAACTCTCAGGGAAAGACACCTTCATTGGGCAGACCCTGGTACACACATCGGTGGCAGACTTCTCAGTGCAGACCTCAGAATACTCTTTCTACCAGGACCAAGTCTGCTGGAGATCTCAGCCGCACATGAGAACTGGAATGAGTGTTCCTACACTAAGTTGGGGGGATTCACGTAGAATGCTGCAAACCCACCACGGTTGGGGGGAGAGAAAGTATGCTAAAAAGAGGGATACACTCTTGAGTTTGAGTACAGCCAGTTATGTTTAAATGTAAATGTTTAATAGGATGTATTGCACAATCGCCAAAAAAAAAAAAAAAAAGTCATCTATATTTTATCTGATCACACCTTTATACGCAGTAAAGCAAATAATGCATGCAATACATTCTATCTAGCACTATTTTATTCTACAGAGTTTCTGCTTTGAGAAATGTGTGCAAAAATATGTAGAAATGACTCTGGTAGCCAAAAAGTTAAGCAGTATGTATAAAAGAAAATTGAGCCCCAATGGTTAACCAGGGAGACCAAACTCATTGGGCACATATTTTAGTCTGTTATCTACATCCACTCTGTGGATAAAAGAACAAAAAACTAAAAATTATTATTAAAGTGTGTGCATGTCAAAAGATTAGGCGCAGCAGTTTAGTCCTCTGCTCTGACTTGCCAAGGCCCCAACCACAGCCTCCTCCATGATGCTAGACCGAGCTACTAATGAGCAGCAGTTAAGTGGCTCCTGACTGGCTGACTGAACAAAGAAGAATGGTTGGAGTTCAGGTAAACTTTGAAAAAGGCCCCAGCACACTACAGACCCATGGGCAGCCCTGAATGCTGTGACTTCATTATTATATAGAATCGATTGGCTCTGATTCTGTGCATGCTCTGATTGAACTGGAGTAGGGGACATTTTACTGCAGCTTGCTTTTGTCCATAAACATGTGAATTAAATAAAAACTATCCCTAAAGAAATATATCAGCTTGCTGATTGTACACTGAAGAAGTATTAACACATTCATAAGCCATAGGCAACATTCAATTTGCAAACCTAATTAGTTTAATCTAGTGGTGCCCCAACGTTTTTTCATCTGGGGGCTGCTGTTGACATTGGGATAAAACTATCCCAATATGTAAAATTAAATTGAAATGTTTCTAGTTACCTTAACATACATGCACTAAATAAAAGAGATGACAAGAATCTCTGCAATGGATATTTCCACAGAAATGCAATTCATGTGTCAGATAGCCAAGGGGTACATGTTCTTACTACTACATCCAGTTGCCAACATCCTTCTGTTCCAGAGACATTGAGGGTCACCGAAGGTGAGTGGTCAGCTATGTGTAACAGGCAGCTCGCCAGCAGCGCAGTCCCTTGCATTACAGCGTCTGCAGATTTGACTCCAGGCAGTAGAAAGCGGTTCTGAGCGTCTTCATGGTATGATTAAGGGGTAACCGCATGGCAACCCCACCGCCAGTCTGAACGCAGTCTTGAAGTTTTGTGATGTGGTGTGGGATACCACAGCACACAGAAGTTCAGTGTTCCCATAGAACTGTCAAAATCACTTGACCATATATTGTGAAACAGATAGATAGATGACTTCTTGCAAACTTGTGATCAATGTTTAAATTGAATATTCAATAGAAAAACAGAAAATATGAATGAATCCTACTATAAAGGATTCCGATGAGACTAAACCATATGGCTTTTAGGGATGGACCCGTGGCAGCCGTCCAAACGGAGGTCCTGAATATTCAATTTAAATATCGAGCACGTTTGCAACAAGCACCTTTCTTGTGTTACTCTGTAACAGTGTTTTACTATTGTTTTAAAGCTTTTTGTACCTAAATAAAATTATAAGTGATTTTTTTACTTAACTACTTTGTTTTGTGCCTTCAAAAAGCCTTCCTTCCTTCTCTCTCTCTTTTTTTTAGATATCAGTCCAACCTTTAGACAATAAGGCTTTGGCACCCAAACCAATTAATTTCTCTCTAATTCATGCATGGGCAAACTACGGCCCAATGGGGATGTTTCTGCGGCCCTTTGGGTGTTCTGCGGCTCTGGCCAGTGCCACCCCGAGCAGGGTTGAGGGAAGGAACACGCCGGGGGGGGGAAGGAACACGCACTGGCCAGAGGAACACGTCCCCGGACCTGAGCCTGCGATGGGAGACTGGGCAGGGTTATGTCATCATGATGTCAAGTTCAGGGGCGTCATGATGGCATAACCCGGCCCTCTCTGCCATCGACCTGGCCCCTTTTTTTTAGATTGTCCCACCCCTGGTCTAATTTATGATTAATGACAATATATGTACAGCTAGCTATATCTAGGATATTACTAGTTTTCTTGTAGTGTGGGGTGCCACTGACCTAATTACTTGTCTGTCACAAAGATCTAATGCCATCATCACATAGCGCTTGTTCACATGAGTGATGCAAACCACCCCAACCACCATACTTTTTCAACAACGTGTAAGCATTTGAGTTGTTTTTATGGGCAGTCTGTAGTATACTACTTCCAATCATTCCTCATGGACAACCACATACAAAATGCTGCAAGGAGAGACTTAACTATAGGTAAAGATACCACAAAGAAAAAACAGTAACTACACATCATTACCAACAACAACAAGCCCTTGAAGTCACAAGGAATGTATCACATTGTGACTTTGCAGAAAACTTGTTCTGGGTAAATAACTTTTGTTGTATTTAATTCAAAGTAGCAGTGTGACTGCAAGGCAGCTAAGATTTTCAAAAATCCATGGAAGTCTCCATTGAAAAATAAGCCAGTGCATCGGTCTACAATCTAAAATGACTTTTTATGTGAAACAATATATTCCTTTGATTTTTCTTTTCTAATAAATTTATTTTAAGGATAACTGTTTCCATATACCAGATTATTTTAATAATGACAAGGAAACAGCAATAGTTGGTATATATGCAAGCTTTTTCTTTGCTTTGTTTTCAGTGCTACACAATGGTTGTATCTACTGCTGTCTCAAGTCAACTCACTAAAATTTAAGCACTTCCTATGTGCCCAATATTTTCTTTGAAAACTGTACTGAGCCACTTTAGCTCTTTTTTGCATAATGTACACAAGTTCAATTTAATATAAAACAAAAATGAATAGAATGAAAACATGAGAGTACTGTAAAAAGTAAACACTGCAATAACTAATAATGCTAATGTGAAAATACACTAGATTTGCCTTTAAACCACAGATGCCATAGCTAAAGTAACAGACTAAGCACAGTTGCTACAATTTAACGGTCAAAAACAGATAGATAAACAATTAGTAAGTAGGGCAGCTTGGATAACAGAAACAAAAGCACAACTTGCTTTAAAACCCTGTACAACTAATTTAAACTTGTATGGTTTGTATTGCTTTTTTATGGTTTCATACACTGAAAGGATGCCTGTAGGTGAGTAAAATGTCCTACATACTGGTTATGCAAGAAAATCAGCCAGCACATCTGGATCCCTTTAGGATCTTCTACTCAAAAAAAAAATCATCACTGGTGACATTTTGATGGTGCAGAAAACCTTTTATCAAGGTGACTGATGCACTGTGCAAAAAACAAATCAATAATCATTCTTAAAACCTTAACCCCTACGATCAACTTACACAGCTGGATTCCTTCTAAAAATTGTTCCCTTTCATACCTTCTAGGTAAGCAAAAAAAAACATAGTACTTTACTTTGCCTTGGTACACAGCAATCACAGGTGAACCTTGGGCTAATTTGGTAAATTCTTAAGCGTTACATATTGAAGAATCTGTTAGCTTGTTAAAGGGGTCCAAGAATGAGCTTTAGAAGAATGTGTTCAGCGCGGACATTTTTTCGACTTTACCTTTGTATTCTATCCCTATTGGGGGGATTTGCCCTTTTTAACTGTCCCAATCACCACTGTCCTCACATACAAAAGAAGTAGGGTGCATCCAATACTTTGAGACCACCAGAACAGAAATAGATTGGTACTTTCCAGTTGCAACACATCCTCCCTCATGTCTTATTTGTGTTTGAGTGAAATCTGAAAGTAAATGACATTCTCCCTAATGAGATACAGATGGCAAAAATACCAGGGGGTTTTAAACCTCCCCTAAACCCCTAGTTTGACTTTTGATATACTTTAACAAAAAGATCCTCCTTGTGCATCACACACTGTAAGAAGTTACATGGTTAATTAGTTTGTTTTTAGTTTATTTTCTACATGGACATCTAGAGAATATTGTCTACAAATCACATGCTGAAGATTTTGTTATGGGACGACAGCCACCTGGTAGGAGTCACCAGGTCCAAATAGGGTTTGGAATATAATACCTTTAGAGGTTCCAGGTGAACATTATGGTGCACAGATTGCTTTCTCAATTTAAAATAAGCTAAATAAAGTGTGGTTTCACAATCATCTTCCTCCCCACCCACCCCCTTTCCTACTAACTACCAATAAAACTACAATAAAAATACAGTTAGTTTAAATATGCAAGGAACAGAAGACTAAGAAGAAAATTCAAATCGTATAACCCTGGCACACAATTTAAGGTCGCATGACATTCATTTCAAGAAAAATTGATTGAAGCAGTTCTAAGCTACTTGACTGGCACTGACAGTAATAATGATGCACGTCCACCATTCCATGTTGTACAATGTAGTGTACATTAGCAGTGGATACAACAGGTATAGAAGAGGTTCCCTGACCTAAAAATTATTCCAACAGTTCCATGTTTAAAACGTCAAGAAAGGCTGCATTAGAGATTACAAACTCTGAATAATCACAGAAAGGCAATTACAAGACAGAAGTATATTGTACAACTGGAAATTTTTTACAACCAGAGTATGCCATCCATCTATTAAAGTGGGCATACCTTAGCTAGTATTACAATATACAAACTGGGTATTTAAAAAATGTTATACATAACACACACATTGCAAAACAATTTCTACATACAATCTATATATATATATAAAATTGGATGGATGTATGTATGTGTGTATACGTAAGTTCCACCAACACTCGAAAACGCATGGAGACATTTCAACAAAACTTGCCATACATATGACTGAGACTCATGTGATTGCACCTGTCACCTTTGTACAGCGCTGTGCTATATGTCAAAAACTATATTTGGTTGTATGTCATCACTAGGAAACGCATCGACACATTTCAACCAAACTTGCTATGTTCCGCCATCATTCAGAAACACATCGAGACATTTAAACTAAACTTGCTAGACATAGGACTCAGATTTATGTGAGTGCACCGCTGATCTTTGTACAACGCTGTGGTATATGTCAGAGGTATATTTGCATGCATGTATGTATGTATGTATGGCTCAGTGACAGTGTGCCTTTTGCTTATATACTTTTTTTTTTTTAACTCTTACAAATTTCTGGCATGTGATAATGCCTTCGAGAAAACGTAAAGCAATTGGCCGAGTGCAATCAAAGGCAAAAAAAAAAAATGAAACACCGTAGACAAGAAAAAGCAGAGCACAGGAACAGAAGACTTGCCACGCTGCGCGAGAGAGCTACAGTACAACAGCGTGACACCCCAATACAGAAAATGAGAGAAAGAGCTACTACATCTTAAGCTTCAGGGACAGTACAACTATATATTATTGAAAATGAAACACAAGAAACTGAACAGAGGTGCACCTACATCTCGGGAACAAAATTTCAGATTGTCGTAAAGTTACAAAGGATGTTTCATAAGCACAATGTTCTTAATAAAACATTCAAAACAGCATTGGAACATATGCCATCAATTTACGTTAATTTAATTGTATTTAAATTTAATTCTATATTGTACTTATACTTTTAAACTGTAAAAAAAAAGAAAAGCATTTCTTTGATTTAACACTAAAGCTTTATTTGATTCCTTTTACTGTATATTATAAGATTGCAATAAATAAATACCCGGGTAATCAGCTACTATGTACTAAAGGAGGCTGCTTTTATATTTCTAGAGTTTTATAGTGTTAGTATTGATACTTACAGAATAAATAACTATTTAGTACTTTCACACAAACCAATTCAACAACACATAAATGTGTTGGTTGGGCTTTACGTCAGACGGTTATAAAAGTTAAAAACTTTATAAAACAGCTTCCTGCCATTTGTAATCTTTGCAAGTTATATGAAAAACACCATGTTAACAAGTATCCAAGGTGTTATTTACAGCACAAATGTGAACAAAGAACTTAATTTTATTATGAAATGAAAACTAATGTGCTACAGAAGCTCTGTGTACAACTGACTTTATATATTTTATGCACATAATACCTGCAGAGGTGTGAGAATGGAAAACTTTATAGATCATCTTAGAAAAACAGTTTAAAGCTCCAGAAAGAAAACTACAGAGCTTACTGAACTACAGTTAGGTCCAAAAATATTTGGAAAAGGCAACTTTTTTCTAATTTTGGTTCTGTACATTACCACAATTAATTTTAAATGAAACAACTCAGATGCAGTTGAACTGCAGATATTCAGCTTTAATTCAGTGGGTTGAACAAAAAGATTGCATAAATGTGAGGAACTAAATCCTTTATTACACAATAACTTCATTTCAGGGTCTCAAAGGCAATTGTATAATTGACTTAAAGGGTATTTCATGAGCCGGTGTGGGCAATTCCTTTGTTATGTCATTATCAATTAAGCAGATAAAAGGCCTGGAGTTGATTTGGGGGGGGGGGGGAATGGTTAAGATTTTGCTTTTAATAGACAACGTGCGGTCAAAGGAGTTCTCCATGCAGGTGAAACAAGCCATCCTTAAGCTGCAAAAAAGAAAAAAACCATCCGAGAAATTGCTACAATATTAGGAGTGGTAAAATCTACAATTTGGTACATCATGAGAAAGAAACCAAGCACTGGGGAACTCGACAACGCCAAAAGACCTGGACGTGCATGGAAGACAACAGTGGTGGATGATGGCAGAATCATTTCCATGGTGAAACCCCTTCACAACAGCCAACCAAGTGACAACACTCTCCGGGAAGTAGGCGTATCGATATCCAAGTCTACCATAAAGAGAAGACTGCATGAAAGTAATACAGAGGGTGCACTGCAAGGTGCAAGACACTCATAAGCCTCAAGAATAGAAAGCCGAGATTGGACTTTGCTAAAAAACATCTAAAAAAGCCGGCACAGTTCTGGGAAAACATTCTTTGGACAGATGAAACCAAAATCAACCTTTACCAGAATGATGACAAGAAAAAAAGTATGGAGAAGGCGTGGAACAGCTCATGAGCCAAAGCATAGCACATGATCTGTAAAACATGGCGGAGGCAGTGTAATGGCTTGGGCGTGCATGGCTGCCATGGCACTGGGACACTAGTGTTTATCCATCATGTGACACAGAAGCAGCCGAATGAATTGTGAGGTGTTCAGAGACATACTGTCTGCTCAAATCCAGCTAAATGCAGTCACATTGATTGGGAGGCGTTTCATAATACAGATGGACAATGAGGCAAAACATACAGCCAAAGCAACCCAGGGGTTTATTAAAGCAAAGAAGTGGAATATTCTGGAATGGCCAAGTCACCTGATCTCAACCCCATTTCACTTGTTGAAGACTAAACTTCAGACAGAAAGGCCACAAACACACAGCAACTGAAAGCCGCTGCAGTAAAGGCCTGGCAGAGCAATAATAGGAGGAACCCCGGCATCTGGTGATGTCCATGAGTTCAAGACTACAGGCTGTCATTGCCAGCAAAGGGTTTTCATCCAAGTATTAGAAATCTACATTTTAGTTTTATCTTTTTAATCGGTCTATTTACTTTTGAGCCCCTGAAATGAAGTGATTGTCTTAAAAAAGGCTTTAGTTCCTCACATTTATGCAATCTTTTTGTTCATCCCACTGAATTAAAACTGAAAGTCTGCAGGTCAACTGCATCTGAGTTGTTTCCTTTAAAATTATTTGTGGCAATGTACAGAACCAAAATTAGAAAAAAAGTTGTCTCTGTCCAAATATTTATGGACCTAACTGTATATGTACAGGAGAAGCCCTACCTGCTAAAGGAATTTAAAATTGTCAGATCAGTCCTGGGATTTAATCCTGCTACACAGTACGGCCTTGTTGGTGAGCAGACTTCACTGGTGCACTAGCAAGTTAAGCAACACAACCTGATCCGATAGCTGCCTTCAATAGTAAGGGAGCAGCAGAAGACACAGGATGTAGCTGTAAAGGGAATTCCTAAAAGCTGATATCAAGTCATATTTGGATGTTAACACTAACTATAATTGTTGTTGTTATTTAATATGTCTGGAGATTACCTGTATAAAGTCAGGGAACATAAGACAATACAAAAATGGTGGATATTAAAAAAACTTTTGATAGAAATCTATAGCAAAAAAATGCCAGAAGCATTTTACATTATTTTGATAGTATGTTTAACACAGAAAACTAAATTGTGACATATACCACTATAGCTAAATAAATTTACCAACCCAGTTACAGTGAAATAAAGGGTCACTGAGCCCTATTTATGTAGCCATGATGAGTAATGTGCAATATAAACTCTAGATTGTCCCATTTATTAGAACTGTAGGAAAATACTGGCAGCCTAGAACAATCATCCGATTACCACAATAAAGGAGACATTACAATTTAAAACACCATTTGAAAAAATAAAAGTTATCTCTCTCAAAGGTATGACAATGACCAGGTTGCTGCATTTTACTTCACCAGATTCATTATTTACTAATGCTGCTGTTCTCTTCCCTCCGTTTGGCCAAGGAGAAGGGGGAGTGAAAATGACATTTCTCATATCCATGGCTCTCATATCCAGGGATGCCAGACAAACAGTGGGAGTAGAACTGTGCAGTATGAAGAAACTATGGCTTTTAAGGTAAAGTGAAACTTCCAGAATGTACACTGTTATAGGAGAAACAATTTCTATTTACACTTCCACTTTAAAAAAGGAACCTGGAGTTCTGCTTTAAACGTTGCCCTAGACAGGTCCCCTTTTAATGTAAAAAAAAAAGCACTTCAAAGAAATCAACACCTGTCTTGTGATTATTGTGTAATAAAAAAATGAATTATCATTAGTACTGATTTTTTTTTTTTTTTTTTTTTAAACAAAGCTGTTTTATAGTGATCAAACTATTTGCCTCCCCCCTTAGTGATAAGGGTGAAATACACAAGAATAATAGGAGCAGGGTTAACAAAACTTAAACCTGCAAAGGATTAAAACAATAGAAATAACAAACAAAATCTTGATACAATGACACTGTAGCTCTCACATTGATAGTTCATATTCTTACGGAGAGAAAACTAGAACGCCAGGACTTTTAGAATAAATGAGCTTTCTTCTAAACAGTTAAAATGCAAATAATCACAGAGAACAACAAAGACATTATCAACATATTGCAATAGAGGAACATGGTTTGTGTTCTTGGAATGTCCACATAAGATACACAGTGTAACCTCATCCAAAAGGCAAATAAGCAAATAATCTCTGAAGTGTAAGGGTGTAGCCAGCTTCTTTGAAGGATCACTGCCTACATATTAGTACACTGATTGAATTGGGAGCCTAAAGCTACGTACACACGTCAGATTTTTATCGCCCGATAATCGGCATCGGCCAATTATCGGGCGAAAATCTTCCGTGTGTACAGTCGGTGTCGTCCATCGTCCGGACGACCGACCTGCCGGATCCACGGACGATGGACGACAGCCGATCCTAATGAAAGGGAAGAGGAGAGCGCGCAGCAGGGTGCCGCTCCGTCGCTCTCCCCCTCCCCTCTCCATAGAGCATGAACGGTGCTGTATGTACAGCACCGTTCATGTATCGTGCACTCCCTTGTCGTTGGAAAGGATCGTGAAAGATCCTTTCCAACGACAAAAATTGGAAGTGTGTACGCAGCTTAAGTCTACATTTTTGTTCCATGGTGCCCTACCTTAAACTTTCAGACTTTGATTAACAGTTGTAAACAGTTTCTTAACATAGATAAACATAAAAGTTTGTTTGCCCTCAAATATAGCAATTTCCAAGAAGCATATTTATAAATATGTTAACCTGGCCTTCACCAAAAATCATTGCAGGTGATTTTCCCAGTTTCATGTGTTTAAGGACAGAGATCCCCACTGGTAATGTTTAGTAAAATCAATTTTCACTGCTAAATATACCAGTAAGTAACCGTATACTAAAGAGTACAAACTAAACAGAGAGGAAGGAAGTACTACAGTTCTGTATTTTACTTTGTCATTTTAGTACATTTTCATTTTTTATTAGGTCAGTGATAATTTAAGCTTTAGTGTAGACTTTTAATTTCTTTTGGGAATTGGTCCTCCCCTCCTCCTATGCACTGTCTGTCATTTGCAACCCCTATTTCATGTACAGCGCTGCATAATATGTTGGTGCTATATAAATCCTGTTTATTATTAATAAAAATAATATTAATAAAATTAAATTAAAAATCCAGCCATAGCAGCTAACTGGCACTCAAACCCCCCTAAAAAGTATTTAATTTGCATTACAGATAATGCAGCAGGCAAAGTAGGGCATGTAACACATGCTAGTAGACGGTTGTCAAGACAAACAATTATGATTGTACTGAGGTGAGAATCTAGAGTATGTTCAGCTGTCCCCTGACACCATATACCAATCCATCCTGGCAGATCAATGATCAATACAATGGGGATGACCACTGTACTTTCCTATGGAAAATAATGCAGTGCAGTGTTACTCATTTATGTGTGTATACATAGCCTAAAGCTGCATACACATGTGCAATTATAGTCGTTAGAAAGAATCTTTCATAATCCTTTCCAACGACTAAGCACTGCACGATGCATGAACGAGTGCTGTACATAGAGTGGCGTTCTGCTCAATGGAGAGAGGAGGGGGAGGACGATGAAGGGGAGGACGATGCGCGTCCTGTCCCCCTTCCCTTGCATTACGATCGTTCGTCATTCATCGTCCGTGGATCCGCCAGGACGGTGGTTCGGACAATGGGCGCTGTACACACACCAGATTCTCGTCCCATATCAGCCCCGAGTCGATTATCGTACAAGAACCATTGAACCTAGCTTAAGACTACATTGCAGGGTGCAGATTTTGGAACGCAACATAAAGGGTATTTAGGTCTCTAGGAGCTACAAAAAAAAAAGTAAGCATTTGTATTTTAGACACAAATAGTTTTTCAAACAAATAATTTTAATTTACCCATTTCTTTTTTTCAATTTAATTTTTTAAATAAATAATTTAAAACACTATTATATTTACCATCTGTTTCTGAATTCATATTAAAAAAGCAGGTTTTGGAAACACATATAAACTTAAAAAAACTCAAGTCAGGCAAACTGTGCATAAATACAACCATTCTGACTGGAGATTTGCAGAGTAATTTATAACACAGAAGTAAATTCCTATTTAATTCATCAATCTAATCTTGTTCTTTTAATTTCTGTTTTAGCCTGAAATTTATCAGCATTAGGGATTTACAAGCTCTGTGCAGACCTGACATCCCATAGGTAAGTATTCCCACATGCAGCCCGATGTAAAGAAAAAACACACATTCCACACTAATAAAGAAGCCCAAAATTGAGTGGTATGGCCTCATAGTATTGTCCCAAGCCACATTGTTTATTGACATTGCACAATGACTTCCACTCTGAACACGGTAATACATGCAAAGTGAAGATAAACTTAGAAACTGGGGCCTGCAAAATACGTAAATATGGAACAGGAAAAGGAAAAAGGGTTTCTTATGACAAAGGTAAAATAGAAAAAAACAAATCTCTACCTGTGGGACTTTCTCCAAATGATGGATGCCTCGTAGAAGGTACAAAAGTCTCTGGGCACTATTCGGAGGATATTGGATAGTATTCTAAAAGACACAAGACTATTTCCCTTTAGTTCTGAAGGGAAAGCATGTATCATAATCCATGACCAGTAGGATAAACCGATTGTTACTTGATGGGTATAAATAATCCCATCTATGCTGGCAGGATAGGAACTCCAATTACAGGCAATACAACCAACAAACTACTAATCTTAGGCCTAGAGGCCAACATTTGACATTCTGGAGAGGACTAAAATACCATTTTACTTCAAGAACTTCTTATTCAAAGTCTTGATGGAGAACTAAAACCTGTCAGGATTTGATAGCTGGATGCTTTGATTAAGGAGATTCACCCTCCCTATTGGTGACCATTTTTCTGATGAAGAAAATGAATCAAAAATCTCTATCTTGTTGTCACAAGAAAATAAGAGGACAAAAGCATCAAAGAAGATATCTCCTTGCTTTGAAGAAATCTCCTTTTACTTTTTTGCCAAGTCTGTGAAACAAAAAGGGAAAAGGTTCAGCAGAAAAATAAAATGACAAGGGTCCTATTAATTCTGTATGCTACTTATTAAAAAATAAAAAGTTTAGCTTTAAATACATTTTTATTTCCTAACCTCTGCACTTTTGAGTATTGCAAAATGCCTCCTAAAGCGGCCTAAACATAAAATTTCTACTTTACATAAAAGGGTAGACAACCCTTTTGTTTAAAGTGAAAATTCATTTTTTTTAATGCAACAACATTTTATCCAAAAAAAAAAGGGAGCACCTTGGAGTGCAAAGCTTCCCAGGATACCTACATCACGCATCCCGGGATGCTCTTGGCTGCTCCTTCAGCGCATGCCCTGCTCTCGGGCTTGCACAGAAGCCCTTTCTTTAATGAAAAGAAATATGCCAATCTCACACATGCGCAGTGGGATCGGCAATCTTTTTCCTCATCTACATCACCCGATCTTGCACCTGCGCAGTGAGATCCGGTGACGTAGGAAGAAGAACCAAGAAGAAAGAAGATGTTGGTTCCGGGCACTTCCTCTGCGCGAGGCTAAAGATGGATACCAGGACGACACATGACCCAAACAAGGAAACCTCATGACGGATCTGCGGGATTAAAGGCAAGTGCATTGTTTTTAGGTTTAGTTCTTCTTTAAATGACCTTTTCCGAAACTACACACCATCATTTTTTTGGCTAGTTTGACTCTTTTAGGTCTAAAGGCCCTATTATAACAATTTGCAAAACCTACAGCTAAAATCATAGAGGATCAATACAGACTAATATGAAATATTTAGACTTTCTTACTATACTGCTTTTAAGAAGGTCTCTCCATAATGAGCATCCCTTTACAATATGTATCAATCTATATGACCTTTCAGCATTTCATTTACATTATCATTCACGTAGCAGAGATACATACAGCCATCATATGGAGACTACAGAACACAAACTGATTTATGCAAAGCAGTGCACTGTGGAAACACAGACTGCAAGAATTCTGCCATGTTACCAATGTGTATTGTAAAACCCATACAAATAAATGGTGCTATGCTATACCAATAGGCAAATTTGTTGGTACCCCGACAGCTCGTTGAAAAAGTATGCTATGCCTCTTGAAATGTGATTGAATGAAAAGCAATTATTTAATCTTTACCTGTCTGAAGAGATAAAATATTGCTTATACTAAAAAGAAAAAACATACTCTGAAATGGCCTGGGTTTGTAGGTAGCCCTAGAAAGAGAATAAATCATTGGATTGAAGTGATGTTTGAACTGTTCTCTTTAATTAGTTCACACATGCTTCCAATACTGCATTCAGTCAATCGGTCTATTATAGGAAATGTAGTCACTATGATGTTTGTCATCTTCGATTCCCCCACTCATAACATGGACCAAAGAAAGAAGAAAGTTTCTGAGAACAGAAAGAAACAAAAATTATAGACAAGCTTGTTAAAGGTTATAAGACCATCTTCAAGCAGCTTGTTGCTCCCGTTTTTAACCCTCCAGGAGGCAGACAAAACAGAAAAATCAACTTCCGAATGGCCTGGAGGATCATAAGCATGGTAGACAAACAAAACAACTTTCAAAGAGATACAAGGTGATACAGATGCTCCTTTGCTTAATGACTTCCGTTCCGTAGGTTCCGTTCCTAAGACCTGGTTATTAAGCAAATTTGTCATTGAGCAAGGAGCATAGGATAGACCTGGCCTGCAGCACTGCGAGTGTGCAGCGCCTATAAATAAGTTCACTGACTGAAAGAGGAGACGCCGCGTAGATGTACAGTGTACTCGTTGGGAGAATCGCTCGTAAGTGCGGACGGTCAGAATGTCATTAAACAAGGACTACCTGTACCATCAGTGTCTGATTACACAATCCATGGCTTTCCGAGTCACAGTTGGGTCAAAGGACCCGGAGCCTTTAAAGAAAAACAGTACGAAAGCCGGACTGGAATTTTCTAAAATGCACACTGACGAATCACAATGCTTCTGGGGGAATGTCCATTTGACAGACGAGACAAAACTGAAAATTTTGGAAAGTATGTGCTGGGGCAGCTCTACTGAATCTGGCACAAGGTTCCTTATAGAGTACCTAAACTCAACTTTTTTTTACTTTACATAGAATGGTAGACAACCCTCCTATAGTAAAAATGTTGTTTAAAAAAAAAAAGGGTGCAGCACCACTTCTTTAAGACTTAATGGGAGCACAGTGCCTCCCAGGAGACCTATGTCATGCATCCATGGAGGCTCTGGCTGCTCCTGCGCATGTTCTTGTCTCGGGCATGCGCAGAAGGGGCATCTTTTCCACCAAGAGAAAAGAGATGCTGATCTCACGCATGCGCATCACACATGGCTATTTTTTCCCCTTCACAGCGGCTACATCACCTGATCCCGCACCTGCGCCGTGCGAGATCGGGTGACGGAGCAAGAAGACCAGAAGAGAAGGCCGAAGATGGCAGTGCCTGGAAACGAGAAGGGGCTCCAGGACCCGGGACCGGATCGCAAGAAGAACTAATTTCATTGAGGGATCTGTAGGATTAAAGGTAAGTGTAATTTGGTAATTTAGTTCCCCTTTAGGTCTGTGCAGAGAACATGAAGTTTCCAGGCTTCTAGAGCAAAACGCCCCTGCATCAGAAACCTGTCAAAGGTAATGGATCCTCCAACAGAATAAGGATTCAACATACACAAGAATTGTTGAGAACAAAATGTTGTGCTATTCTGTGAGTCTTGATTTGAATGATACTGAAAAGTATTAAAAGAACTGAAGCACTCAGTCTGCAAAAGGCACCTTTCAAACCTGACAAAGATGGAGCAGTATTCATTGGTAAAGCGGATTAAACCTAACAGGTGCAGAAGTCTCACTGAGATCTCCAGGAATCGCCTGTATATAGTTAGTGCTTATATAAGATTGTGCAATAAAAGATTAGGTTAAGATTCCACCTTTTTTATCTATATATATATGGAATAAACAATGATGGGTACAATTTGTCAGTAGCAAGTTATTTCTGCCACAATTACACAATTGTGGAATCCTTTTTTTTTTTTGGAGAGGTACCAACAGTTTATTGCTATATATGCCATGAACCTCACCTATTATTTCTCCCTCACAGCTATCAAGAAAGCCTATTATGTGGTCCCAACAATCAGCTAGCCCTTAACCATCATTAGATCGTTCACGTAATGAGCGTTCAGCCACCTATAGGATGCAGTACTCATATTATCATATTCAGGCCATTATTGTTTGTTTAAAACCCTTGCCCTACTGTGGAAGAAAAACAAGTTCTATATTTCACTGCATTATTATTATTATTATTATTATTATTAAACAGGATTTATATAGCGCCAACATATTACGCAGCGCTGTACATTAAATAGGGATTGCAAATGACAGACTAATACAGACAGTGATACAGGAGGAGAGGACCCTGCCCCCCCCCTATTCACACAATCTAAGGCTGGGTACACACGTGCCATAATTGTCGTTGGAAAGGATCTTTCACGATCCTTTAGAATGACAAAAGACCGGACGATGCATTAAAAACCGTTCAGCTCTATGGAAGGGGAAGAACAATGGAGCGGAACCCCGCTGCGCTCTTTCCCCTTCACTTCCAGTACGATGGTTCCTTGTCCATGGATCTACCAGGACAGGTGTGCGGTCCATGCTGTACACACAGCAGATTCTTGTCCGATATCGGCCCGAAGGTGATTGTGTATGTAGAATAAGATTTCACCAAACAGAACCACTCAATTATCCAATTATTATGGAACACAGGGAGCTGCCATCTTCCTTTCTTCCTAGAGTTAATTTTTGGCCATCACCAGCACCTTTCTGAAAAACCAATGGCCTGATTCTTTTTTGTGTAAAGTTCCACTTTAAGCCTCAGTAATGTAAATAAGTCTGTAGTTTGAAGTGAATTGTCTACAAATCCTATAAATGGCAGCCAGTGTGGTATGTAAAGAAAGCAGCTGCAGAAGAACTGGCACAATCCAATGTGTTTTGGGGGCCCGACACCACCTCCTCCATCATCAGGGTCTAATGCAGGCATGAGCAAACTACGGCCAATAGGAATGTTTCTCTGAACACGTCCCCCGGATCTAAACCCCGCCTACTCTCCCATCGGCCCGGCAAATTTTTTTTCAGATTGTGGCCCGAGTCAAAAAGTTTGCCCACCTCTGGTCTAATGCAATGTTTCTTGACTTTCTTTAAACATGGTGGAACCCCAAAAATAACTTTCAGGTCTTCAGGGAACCCCCTGCTCTAATTACTATATCCACGGCTCTAAAGCTGCTCACACACTTCCAATAATTATCGTTAAAAAATGAATGACGGATCGGCCAAAAAACGTTCACAAAAAAGGTGACTAACAAGGATTATCGTTGGAAATGAACGACCGTCGTGGCGGATCTGATTGGCCAACGATTGTTTGCTATCTATCGTGTACGGTCGTTGAGTGATCGTGCATGTTTCTTCAATACACTTTCTCCTTTATACTTTCTGCATCGTTCAAACGATTGTATCTAGCGTGTGTACACTATTGGTGGATTATATTTGCACGATCGTATCGTTACAGGATGGACAGAATTGTGCACAATACAATCGTTCAAATATAATCGTGCATAAACGTTGAATGGTCGTAATTGTTCATTTTCTAACGATAATTATTGGAAGTGTGTACCTAGCTTTAGTGTATTAGTGTGGTGGACAGTAGGAAGAATTCCTCCTAGATTGCTGGCTAGTGGGATAAATGTCAGTAAGGTCATTGGTGTCACTGAGCGGCACAGATTGGGTAATAAATCTTTGTGTGGAAGGCGCTCATTAGCTGATGCAGCAATTACTTTGAGGTTTGTGAGAAGTGATTGGTGGAGGACGGAAGAGGCCATGGAAAATCAGGGCTGTTTAATGACTGAGCGGCGCCAATCTCATTATGGCGGAAATGATCGCTAAGGATAAACAGTCCTTTTCTTCATATGGACAGCATGGGGGGATTTTCTTGTTAATTGTTTGGTGGCTGGAGTTGTCTTTTTATTAGCTCGGTTAGTAAAATACAACAACACACCTAGACAGCTCCTAGATTGTAAGCTCTTCAGGGCAGGCTCCTCTCCTCCCCCAGTGTCACTGTACCAATTTAATGTACAGCTCTGCATAGTATGTTGGTGCTATAAAAATCCAGTTTATAAATAATAACACAAAATGTCAATCCTCAGCAGCATGGTAGGCAGACTGACCCAGGAATATAAATAGAATGTCACCTGAAAGCAGAGCCCAGACTTCCCTGAGTGTGCTGCCCCTACACCTCCCGCCAGGTGCAGGCCTTGTCTATCACAATGTAAGGCCGGGGGTAGAATCATTACCTGAGTGTCACAGCTCTGTGCCTGGCTTCCACTTTTCTCCTGAGCCTTGTCACAGCTTGCCATGCGCAGACAGCTCCACTTCCTCCTCTCCCCTCCCCCCCGCTCTGCTGTGCCGTTCATGCGGGAGGCGGAGTCCGAGGCAATCGGACGAAAACAACTAACCCTGAGAAGATCTGCCTGACTGGCCGAAGGCGGTCTCGTCACGTGACAGGGTGACCGTCCCAGCACAGGAGCTTCACACTGTTTCCTTATGGCTGCAGAGATTTGCGGGTCAGTGGCAGCTGTTGTGTTTATATTATGCCTGGAATGTTGTCTGGTAAAATGTCCTTGGGGTAAACATAACAAACCTCCTCCTTTATCCTAAATATTGCCACCCCAATTAATGGATAATATAGAACACTATTTCTATTAACCCCCCTAGCGTTCTAATTCTGTCCAAACTTCCATTCAAAAAGCGTTACAATTGTTTTGCATGGAAATTTTTTTTTTTACATTGTAGGCTATAATTGTTAGGCCTAATTCCCCAAAATATGTTTAATAATTAATAAATGTTATTAATTTAATAATAAACTTTAAAAAAAAATTGTTAAAAAAAAATTAAAAATGTAATATAACGGTACCGTAGCATATATAATATTATATATATTTATTATATGAAGATTTCTTTGTATTGGACTTAATACAGGTCTTTTGTATTGAATCCAATATAAAAAGTTTTGCGACGTCACAGGAACCCGGTAGATCTCGGCTCTTTACTTCACGCCTGGAGATCGGAGGGAGAAGACGTGTCCCCAGGACCTGCGGGGACCAGAAGGATGACGGGGGACGACAACGGAGCAAGGTAGGTTGGATCTTTCTTAAGCTGCTTACACACATGCAATTCTTGTTGTTGGAAAGGATCTTTCACGATCCTTTCCAATGATAAGAACGGCACGATGCATGGACGAGTGCTGTACACGAGTGGAGAGCGACAAGGCGGCACCCTGCTGTGCTCTCTCCCCCTTCCCTTGCATTAGGATCGCTCGTCGTTCATCGTCTGATGATCTGCCAGGACGGATCCACATACGATCAACGACATGGGCTGTACACACGCCAGATTCTCGCCCCAATATCCGCCCTGACCCGATTATCGGGCGAGAAAAACTTGACGTGTGTACATAGCTTTAGCTTAAAGTGACTCCGAGTGTGACTCAGTATTATCTCTTTTTGCAAGTAAAATCCACCCCGAGTCACACTCAGGATTACCGCTGGGGGGGTTAAGGAAGAACAAAAAGGAAGCTGGGGATTTGTAGTCAATGGTTGCTTATATTACTGTTCAAATGTTTCATACAACAAAATCAAATAATAGTGGATACTTATAATAAACACAAATGGTCATCCCCATTAACCATCCATGGGGTAGAAGACCAATAAACTATAAAAATTAGATCACTATTTCTTATGAACAGATAGTGGTCCAATTAACTTGAGAGACACCCAACGTGTTTCCCCATGCGGCTTCCTTATGGGATTTGTTGAGAAACAAACATGAACTTATAACCTAAAGCGGACCTAAACTCAGAACTTTCACTTTACATAAAAGGGTAGAAAACCCTTTTTTTTTTTTTTTAGGTGCAACTCCCTTTTTAAAAAAAAAAAAAAAGGGTGCGGCGCCACCCCTTAATTCTCAATCACCTAGGAGGTCAGGAATGAATGGGAGTGCAAAGCCTCTCGGGATACCTACGTCAGCGATTGGGGGCTCCTTCTGCGCATGTCTGAGCTTTTTTGCTCAAAGAGAAATTTTTTTTTCATCCTACGCACCCAATATCGAGCCTGGGTCCGGTGATGTAGGATGAAGAACCCAGAAGAGAAGACGAAGATGGCGCCCCCGGAGTGATCAGACTGCCCTGCAGCATTGAAGGTGCAATGTGTTTTTGTTTTTTGAGTTTTGAGTATAGTTCCTCTTTAAATATAGGTACAAAAATAGTTCAAAATTTTAGTAATGGTCAAGTCATGATAACATTGTTGTTTCAAGGTTTTAAACAAACCACTATAGTAGTAATCAACAGATATTAATCTAGATATATATGTACTATCACAGCCTTGAAAATAATAATTGGTCACCAACTTTTGCTCCACTCCCAAAAGTCAGTTCAGCCTATACACCTCTTTCTCCGCTTTGGGGGAATACTAAATTTCCACTGGGCATGCCACCACATCGGTTTAACTGATGGAGTAGCCTTGGGTATTTCAGAACGGAGGGCCTTATATCAGGGAGGCACATTTTGCGTTTCAGTAACTTGGTTTAAAATAAAGATTTACCTAGATCTGAAACTATCCGCTACTCACAGCTTCATTCCTTCTTAGCTCCAAACTTTCCTAAGTCCCTCCATATTGCAAAACAGCATTTGAAAGAACGGGGCCTGGGAAAGCAATATGGACAAATAGTGGGACTTGGAGGAGTGTACCGAGACAGCCCGTAATATATCCAAAGTTTCACTTAATGTGAATCTGGTTGAAATGTACTACAAGGTAATGCTACAATGGTACCTAGTCCCTAGCCAAGTGTTCCCTGGTTTCTCTTCGTTTCAGGGGATGTGGAGGGATTGAAGACACGGAGCCTGCCCAGTGGCACAAGAGTACTGGAAAAAGGTGTTCGACTTTATCACAATGTTGATACAAACCTCTCTTCCCCCTAGCCTGGAATGTGCCCTTTTGTGTAAAATTGAGATGCCATTGTCTAAATATACAAAAAATGTTTGTAACTACACGCTTCTAGCAAGTAGAATCACCCTGGCCAGGACTTGGAAGTCTCCCTCAATACCGATGGCCACCTTATTGGTGAAATTAAATTCGATAATGGTGAATGATAAACTCATGTGTAAAGATACCCCACAAGCCTTTGAACTTACCTGGGATCCATGGATCACTCACTGTTCCTAGGCTCAGTCTCCTCCCTGATGTGAACACTCTTTCCCCTCCCCCCCCAAATTTACCTCCTTCTTTTATTATTTTTTATTTGTTGACAGGACAAGCAATACTAACGAGACTGCCATGATTTTTGGAACTGTTTATTCGTTGTTATGTCAAAAGAGAAACTCTGTATACCTGTTGTGTTCTTTTTGGTCAAATATTACCCATCTCTTTCTGTTTGTATTTATTTAATTGTTGTGTACACATTCACATTTTCTACTTTTCCTAAATATTCCACTGAATAAAAATTTATTGAAATAAAAAATAAAATGACACCTTTACTACCACAGATCTCTTAATCCTTTCACAATTGGCTTCCATTTGGTAACACAGACAGGGAAAGCTTTTTCTCCTGACTTTTTAATCCATAGATTTTTTGGGTATACCCTTTTCTGGTACCAAATTTGGGATGTGTTGTGGGAGTGCAAAATGAAGATCTATTAACTAAAGAGGAACAAGGGGGTGGACCCTCTTACTGATAGCAACCAATTACATGGCAGTGAAACACTGTTTTTTGAACCCCAAATTGTACTCCGTTTTCCATTGAGCCCCTTCATTCCCTCAGATCCTTCTTCAAACAAACACAAAAGTGCTCAAAGCTCTCACCTTTCAGAAGCGATTATTTGTTGGGAAAGTTAGAATTTTGCAATGCCAATAGAAAATTACATTTTTTGACAGAAGTAAAAAAAAAAAATGTGCCCCAAATACAAAAAGAGTTAGCACTCTTGTGTTTGCAACACTAGAGTCCCAGGTTCAAATCTCAACAATACAGTTTTTATGTTCTCCCCGTGTTTGGATGGGTTCCCCCTGGGCGCTACATTTTCCTCTC
The DNA here is from genome assembly GCF_032062135.1 of Pyxicephalus adspersus. Classification (NCBI taxonomy): domain Eukaryota; kingdom Metazoa; phylum Chordata; class Amphibia; order Anura; family Pyxicephalidae; genus Pyxicephalus; species Pyxicephalus adspersus. The sequence goes on along the minus strand of NC_092864.1, from coordinate 78,738,012 downwards.
ACATCCCCAAAACATACAGTTAGTTTATTTGGCTTTCCTGCAAAATTTGCCCTGGACTGTGATAACATATAATACAGTAGGAACATCATTATTTTTTTTATTGTTATTATTATTATTATTATTATTATTATTAAGCAGGATTTACATAGTACCAACATATTACGCAGCGCTGTACATTAAATAGGGGTTGCAATTGACAGATACGGACAGTGACACGGGAGAAAGAGTGGATCCTGCCCTAAATCTAGATTGTGAACTCCTTTGCGGGACAGTTGGCATCATAACTATAGACTTTGAAAAGCTTGGCATAATATGTCGGCACTATACAAATTAATATTAATAAGGGGCAACAATCAATTCTGTTGGATAGAAGGAAAATACTAAACAAAAGCAGCAAGAGGGAATATGTCACTGATTTACTAGCCTGAGGTTAGGGTTACAGCCTAAGGCTACGTTCACGCGTGCAACAATTATCCTAACAAACGATTAACGACTGATCGTCTGATAATTGTTAACAAAAAACTGCATAACTGGCCAACGATGCAAATGAATGAGGAATGTCACTGAAAACAAACAACCGTCCCGGCGGATCTGATGCAATGATTGTTCGCGATCTATTTTGTGTACGATCTTGTAAGGCCCAGGAGTATCAGTATTCCCAAAACACCAGTCCCCCAATCCATAGCCACAGTCTTCGCCTATAGCAGCCCCTGCTCAGCCTCGGAAGACTGTTTGCATCTTCCAGCACTAGGTTGCCCCCAGGACTTGGTGCGTAAGGGATGGTGTCTGGAGATAGGCCGGCAGTTGACCCGAAGCCCACAGTACAAAATGTCAGGAAATCCAAAAACAAGCAGAGGTCAAAAATACAAGAGATCAGTCCACCAAGCGAAGTACAAAACAAAAGTTCAACGGATAGTAATGAACAAGTACTGGTCAGTAACAGAGAAATAGTCAAAATCACTCCAACACAGATAGGCCCAGCTGATGCTATAACAGACAAATCCGGCAGGGAGCAAAGAGGCTATAAAGCTCCAGCAGCCAATGACAGCATGGGATTGATTGGGAACCACTCAGCTAATCAACTGCACACCGCTCCAATTCCCCTCAGCTGTGCAGCCTAATGCAGAGGATGCCGAGGGAAAACCCCAGCTACAGGGATGCTGCAACCCTCAGGGCACTGATCCTGAAACTCCAGTGCTACTGCCAGAGGGAACAGGCTGCGCGCCTGGGATCCTAAGCCTAGAGAGCGCCTCCCAACACGATCATTCAGTGATCATGAATTGTTTTGTGATACACTTTCACCTGTACATGTCACTTCCTGCATCGTTCAAACGATCGTATTTAGTGTGTGTACATTATTGATGGATTATATTTGAACCATCGTATCGTTTCAACAAGTACAGAATTGTGCACAATACGATTGTTCAAAATAATCGTGCATAATCGTTGATTGAGGTGATTGATGATAATTATTGCATGTGTGTTCATAGCTTATGTCATAAATTCCTCCCTCAGCTGTTTAGTGTGGAACTAAGAAAGAATAAAGCTATTCATACATATGCAACTACTTTAGGCTTAGTCTACATGGACGTTTTCCCCATTGTTTACCCTGAGGCTTTTAAAGCCCATGTTTGAAATCCTCCTGCATTCCAATGGGCTAATCTGCACCAGGACGTTTCCTTGAGGCACATTTATGAGCTTTATCTAAAACATTGCTTGCAACATTTAAAAAAAATTAAAACACTGGCTTAAAGCTGGAAAATGCCCAAAAATGCGGGAAAACTCAGGTAAATGTGTTAAATATATATTGAAGCAAATTGGACTATCCATTATGGTCCCAGGTAAAAGATAGGAAGCAGCTGTTAGGATTGTCAGTAGTGGTGCAAGCTTCATCCTGACTGATGGTACATTCCCACTACAACAATGACCAGCTGTTGATCCATATATAGGGAATGGCTTTCCAATATCTCATTAGCCAGAGACACAGCTTGCTACCAGCTCAGACTTATGTCTTTGCAAAACCACATGGGAACTTGTTTAGCCATGCAGTTGCTATGTGCTGTAAATGGAGCTCCCGGATATGGGAGTGCTCAGAGGCAGACATGAGGGAGACTGATCTGCTAAGTAAATTAGATCATATAAAAACGCTATAAGAAGAAAAAGCAAGGCACATGCTAAGATTGGAGGTAAATGCATGGTGGAGATTATCTGGATGGGACATACAACAAAGTTGTATTTAAAATTTGTTTTTAATTTTTAGGCTAATATGTTAGTGGACTATGTTCCGAGAAACACATTGAACTGTTATAAGCCTATTTGTAACAAACCACAGATTGAATATTGGAGCATGTAAATGTGTTAATACAAATGTTTATTAAACGAATATAAACAAAGGATACATATTAGATTGTGAATGAATATATGCCTGTAAAGTCCCAAGGGTATTGACCCCATATATAAAAAAAAATGTTTGTTTGTAAATTGATAGTAAGGGATGTGGCATAGGTTGAACAAGTTTGAAAAATTAAAAGGAAAAGATGGAGTCTTTCGTTTTTTAAATATCAGAAGATTGATTCAGAATAAATTCTCACCATCAATATATAAATTAAAATGATATAAATAGTATGTTGATATTCCGGTGTCCTTCAGTATAACCAATCAACAACTGCCAGACTAGAAAGTCACCTTCTATACTTTCTTCCAATTAATATTAGTATGTTCTCAGATCTCTATTTAAACTACAGAATACCTACTCTTAAAATATAAAGATAGAAAAAGAGGGAGAAGTGTTCTTAACTCCCTTCTATGGTAATATCTTGCTTCTCCATAGATTCCATTCTAGGTGTTTTCCTAGGATCAATGGATTAAAGTTTGAAAAAGAAAGAAAATTGAAAAAATGTTATTTGTGCATTTAGATACACTTTAAGTCTGTGTATCTCACAAAGTTTCCAGAAAATACAATAACCCCCCTAGCGGTAATCCCCAGTGTGACTCGGCGTGAATTTTACCTGCAAAAAGTAATCCTGGGGTCTCTTAAAACTTGTAAAAACCCACTTACCTTGCTTCGTCAGCGTCCCCTGGCGTCCTGGTGGTCCCTGCAGGTCCTGGGGATACGATCTTCCCCTCCGATCTTCAGCCAGCGAATGCGGAGATGATCTCCGGGGTTTCCGGGTGATGTCGGAGTAGGCAGGAGGATCGGCGGGAAATTCCAAAAATTTTGCATTGGATTCAATACAAAATAGCTGTATTCAGTCCAATACAAAGAAATCCTCATATGTATATGAATTATAGCCTACAATGTAAAATAAATTTCCATGCAAAAAGAATGTAGCACTTTTTGCATGGTAATGCGGAAAGAATTAGAACGCTAGGGGGTTAATTAACAATTTTGGGTACATTCATGAAAACTGCACAGACAGAAAACTGCCAAAGTTTTTTTACTTTATAAAAATGTAATTTGCAGATTGCTTATTCTGAATAATAGTGAAAGATTTACAATCAACACTAACTGTAAAAATGCACTAGCAAAATATATGCAAAGTGTCTGATTTTAGGCACAAGTATTCCCCAGTGCATTCAGAAAAAAAAACTTGTGTATACTTATGTACGGGATTCACCCAAACCTTTCCTAATGTTATTACTTTGAATGCCAGCTGTACTTCAGATTGGTTTTTATCTGTGAGGTATGCAAGGGTTAAACAAGCTATCGCCTTTCTGTACCCTGGACAATTCATGGATGTTTGTTATTTCTGTGATTGTGCCAATGAATACAGACATAGGTCATAAACATAATTAAATAATGACATTATGAAACTAAATTATGCCAGTTTTTTTTTTAAGGAAAGGAATATCACTTTTTTCCTTAATGTGGCAGGTAGCCAATCAGCAGTACAATAGGGATGATTTATAAACACTGAAGAGAAGAAAGTCAGCACTGATGTCCCTAGCCCTTAAATGGATCTTGTATTATGTTTTCAATACAATAAATGTAATAGTTAGAATGTTAATGATGGCTATGAGCAATGTTTTATTCTTTATTTTATATCCTGACCCTTGTAATACACTGGTTCAGTGTTTATTCATCCAAAAAAACACATATAAAATGATTGTAAAGCCAAGATACAGACTTCAACCACATTTTTTTCTAGTCTTGCATTGTGAAAGTATTATAAATTTACTGCTGTTCAGCACAAAATTACATAATCTGTGATATCAATCTTCAGAGTAAAAATGTATGCCAGCTGCCTCAACTCTTTCAGAAATTTGATAAGGATCAGTGCTACAGCAATTATACAACTGGCACCAATTTCCACTGCAGAAATAAAACTTCCAACATTATTTGGGGCAGAGCTTGGCAGTTTGCCATAATAAACTGTACCATAGGCATTATAAGCTATCAGCAGCACTGAAAAAAGGAACACCTTGAAACCTCCTGAAATTTTGTACATCAAGAGACGGTTAAAACAATACTTATCAATCAGATGACAAACTCAAGAAAATTGTGGAGTGGTCTTGCAGTGGTATGTAAAGGCCATTCATGTTCATTCCTTTGTGATCAGTGTGTACTCATTTACACATTTTTCATGAAGAAGACCTACTTGCTACTGGATTGGGTGATAATATTATTACTATTATAAACAGGATTTATATAGCGCCAACATATTACGCAATGCTGTACATTGAATACGGGTTGCAAATGACAGACTAATACAGACAGTGATACAGGAGGAGAGGACCCTGCCCCGAAGAGCTTACAATCTAGTAGGTGGGGGAATTTACACACATGTTCATAGTATCCTGACATCTTGATAAAGGTCTGCCTTTTTTTAATATTGTGTTAAAACATTTTTTTTTATGCACCTACTTCTTTGAATTGTGCATCTACTACTGTTTGTTTTATAACCTCGTTGTGTGCTTTCTTTGAATGTTTCGCCTTTTCTTTCTGTTTTCTGTACTATCAAGTGTTGTTTAATGTTTTTGGTTACTGTACCTGTATTTTATATCTCTGTTGAAAAATTCAATAAAAATTATTTTGTAAAATAAATATTCTCAAACGTGTTTAGTGAACATGACAACGAGGTCACTGTACTCAAATGACCTCCAGTCACCCTGTGTAAGGCTATATTGGCAATATGCACCAAATACCCCGGAGGAATGTTTCCAACACCTTAATAAATCTATGCCATAAAGAATTACTGTGGTTCTGAAAGCAAAGAGTGCTAGGTGTAACTGATAACGTAGCTGGTAAGAGTGTGCATACAAATCTTGGGATTGGAAATAGGAGCTTGGGATCAAGGAAAGTAAAGTACAATATCCCTACAGAAGGTGGGGTAGGGAGTTATGTACAGGCAATGGGAGGGATTGATTAAAAACATAGAAGCATTAAAATTTAGCTTAGCATATACAATGGGAGACACAAACAGAAGAAAAGTACTGGCAATGCAGAAAAAAGAAAAGGAAAAGAATTACTCAAACCAGTTGCCGATTATGACTGCTTGAAAAGAATTTCATTTGGTTTACACACAGGACAAGCAAATTCAATTCCATACAAAAATAGAACATTTTACACAAAAAAAGTAGAATGTAGGTAGGTCTTAAATAATAATAATTAATACACATCAACCTTAAGCTTTCCAATGGGAAACAGCTTCTGTGTAGGACCCATGAATAAAGTCATAAAGCTGTTTTGCAGTGTTGGAGTTGCCGAGAATTTCAGTCAGTTTCTCTAAAGACAGTGTTGTCAGTTCAGCTATGTTCTTTACATAATTCATTATGGCTCTGCAGTTCTTGGCATTGACCCCTGTCATTTTTAAAAGAAAGTCTTGAGGACCTGGATTGTACTTTTCAGATTCTGGGACAGTTTCAGAGTCAGCAGTTATACCCATAGCAGTTGCAGCATCGGGCTGTGGTCGGTTTTGCTTCAATTCCTCGAAGAGTTCTGCAGTGGCATATGGTGATGGACACCAAAGAATCCGAAGTCTTGGGAAGTGGAGAGTAAGGAGGGTAAGCTTTGAGGTGATGTCATTCATAGAAATCTCCTGATGGATTGAACTTCGTGATGTGAGAGAAAATGGCTTATTAGGGTCAAATTCAATTAAAAGAATGGGACGCTTGTAGTAACGACACATGGAAACACACTGTGTATAGAGACGTCCGTTGTTGAGAGATCCAATCAAATCACTTACACTTTTTCTCTCTACACACATATCTGGGGTGAGAATATAATCCCCCACTTCAAGCGTAACAGGTTCTATATCAATGCCTCGTCTGTGGATCAGAGAAGGTAGCTCACTACGAAATTCCCTCATATCAACAATGACAGTTTGCTGCATGGTTTTCTGCTGGCCTCCTAAAAAAAGGAAGAAAAAAACATGATCAAAGTAAAATTTGTAAGAAATGTTTCAATTCAACATACATATTCGAGGCCCAAAACACTTCTATTTAAACATCAGGCAAGGTCACGTTAGGACCCTGGTCACATGCCCAAATCTAAGTGCCATAATTATAGATGCAATGGGAATAAATCCAGGGAACTACATCATAATCATCATCATCCACTAACATCACTGATAAATTCACCTTCTTCATCTGCCTGCAACTAATCTGCATTTATTTCTCCTACAGGTACGTCTCCCATTCTGCCAAATCTCAGCCCTGTGTATGCAATTGTTTTCCCCTGCAACCCTCATCTGTTATTGTATATGGTACGTCTCCCACTCTGCCAAATCTCAGCCCTGTGTATGCAATTGTTTTCCCCTGCAACCCTCATCTGATTGTATTTGGTATGTCTCCCTTTGTAGATGAATGTATTGCACCAACTTTAATCTCCACAAAGCTTTATCTGTTCACTATCCCTTAGTCCCAGCTGAGTGCACATTGATATTTATTGCCCTGCCAACCCCTCCCCAGGTTCAACTGATATCCCAAATTCCTTCTTACCCTTAATCAGTCCATCCATATTCAGGGCCGAAAAAAATCTATTTAAACAACAGGCAAGGTCACCATGGGATCTCAGTCATGTGCCCAAATCTAAGTGCCAAAATTATAGGTGCAATGGGAATTAAGCCAGGGAATAAAAGAAGGAATTGGAACAGAATTGAACATAGAATTACAATCTGCAACTCCCATCTCCTGCCTCTGGACTGATTCATCCACCTGGACTGATCATCATATCCCACTCCTGGAACGCAACAAGCTTAATAAACCTCACTACAACCTGTTTTTTGTACGCATATGGTTTGCAAATATCTGTTAAAATGTATTATTCACCATGCACTCTGGCACTATTCTCTGTCCTCCTCAGTCAGATAACTCATTGTCTCTGCTCTTTCACCCTCCTGACTTCGCTGTATTTGTTCCCACACCTTTTTTCTCTACTGCTACTTTCTGGTGACATCTCACCCAACCCTGGTCCCCCACACTCTCTCATGCATACATTCCCAGCAAGACACTCCCTTCTTTTAATCCCAACCCCATTTACCCTACCCATAAGTTCTTATCCCCTCTCTCTGGCAGTCTATGGAATGCTAAATCTGTCAGCAATAAATTAACCTCCATACACAACCTTATCCTTTCTAAATCTCTGAACTTCCTGGCTCTCACTGAAACGTGGCTTTCCTCCTCTGACTCTGCCTCTGCTGCCTCTCTCTCCTATGGAGGCCTGCACTTCACACATACCCCTAGACCTGGCAACAAAGTAGGGGGTGGTGCGTACATACAGTCCCTCCTACCCCACCCCCTCTCATTTTCATGGCTTTTGAAGTCCACTCTGTCCGTCTCTTCAGCCCCTTACCCCTCATTGTTGCTGTTGTCTACCAACCCCTGGCCCAGTATCACAATTTTTTGATAACTTTGCCTCCTGGCTCCCACACATTCTTTCCCATGACCTGCCCACCCTCATCGTCGGTGACTTTAATGTTGCAGTGGATGAGCCCAACTATCCTTCCTTAGCCAAACTGCTCTCCAATTCCTTCTCATTTGGACTCACACAGAACAATAATGGCCCCACACACATGGTCGGACACACTTTAGACCTGGTATTTTCAAAACTCTGCAACCTCACCCTCCTTGACAACTCACCATTTCCCCTTTCTGATCATAACCATATCACACCTTCAACCTATTGAACTCTTGCCCCCCCTTTTCCACAGCCCAGGCCTGGTCATTGGCATATCCGTAACCCTGACTACAACCTATTCTCAAACTGCCTTGCGTTCCTAACCCCCAATCTCTCCCTAATCACCTCCCCAGATGAAGCTGCCACCATGTTAAACAACTCTTTCCTTGGCATTGGATAAAGTTGCCCCTGCCACCTTCCGCTACCCCCACCCTGCCAACCCCTGACCCTAGCACAACAATCACACCAAACAGCCTCAAAAGACTGTTCATGCAGCTGAGCTTAAGTGGAGAAAATCTGGCCTCAACGCTGACTTCATGGACTACAAAGCTTTTACACTGAGCTCACCGTCACCAAGCAAAATTATTTCTTTGCTGTAATTTCCTCTCAAGCTTCCAACCCACGCAACCTCTTCTCAAATATTAACTCCCTCCTAAACCCCACACATGCTCCCCCCACAACATCCTTCTCTGCCAAAGACATCTACTATAGAGATAAAATATACCAAAATCAGACATGATGTCTTTGCTCACCGAGCTACTCCAACCAAATCCAACCCGGCCATCTGTAAATCATCACTGGCCTCCCTCAGCCCTGTTACTGTGGACGAAGCCTCTTCTCTTCTCTCATCATCTCCATCTACTACATGTTCACTTGTCCTAATTCCCTCTGATCTACTCCGTGCTCATTCCTCCACCCTGGTCCCTGCCCTAACCGAACTATTCAACCTCTCCCTTTCTACTGGTATATACCCCTCCGCTTTCAAACATGCCATAATTCACCCTATCCTGAAGAAACCCTCACTGTACCCCTCCCTACCCTCTAACTACCATCCTATCTCCCTGCTCCCAAATGTCTTCAAACATCTTGAATGCCTCACCGATTACCTGAGCACCAACTCTCTCCTTGACCCCCTCCAGTCTGGTTTTGGTGCTGGCCATTCCACTGAAACATCCCTTACTAAAGTGGCCAATGACCTCATCAGAGCCAAGTCTCAAGGCAACTTTTCCCTCCTCCTTCTCCTTGATCTTTCCTCTGCTTTTGACACTGTTGACCACCCCCTTGTAATAGAAATCATGCGCTCCATTGGTATCAGTGACACTGCTCTCTTGGTTTGCTTTCTATCTGTCTGACCGCTCCTTTCAATGGTAACTCCTTCACTCCTACGTTTCTTTCAATGGTAACTCCTCCACTCCCACCTGTTGGTGTTCCCCAAGGGTCAGTCCTTGGACCGGTTTTCTTTTCTCTGAACACCTCCTCTCTCGGTAGTCTCATATCCTCCTTTGGCTTACAGTACCATCTGTATGCTGGTGACACTAAATCTATCTGTCCACCCCTGACATGTCTCCTTTACTCCTGGATAATGCTCCCTGTCAGCCATATCATCATGGACAGATTTCTGAAAGTCAACCTCGATAAAACAGAACTCATCATCATCCCCCCCTCAAATTCCAAATCTCCCTCTTACAAATTTCTAACTGTTAACACTGTATTCATCCCTTCCCTCAGGCACTTTGTCTTGGTGTCACCTTTGACACTGCCCTCTCATTTACCCCTCATTTTCAGAACATTTCAAGGTCCTATCACTTTCATCTGCACAGAATCTTCAAAATCTGCCCCTACCTGTGCCCAGAGACCACAAAATATAAGTCTCACTTACATGTTTGACCTGGTAAAAAAAAAAATACTCCCCCAGCCGCTCTCTCCGCTCCCCCGATGACCTTCTACTGATTTCATCACATGCATGGCTACAACACCTTTCTAGAGCTGTCCCAATTCTCTGGAACTGTCTTCCCCATTTTATTCAGCTTGTTCCTACTTTCTGCTCATTTAAAAGAGCACTCAAACCCCATTTTTTCAAACTTGCCCACCCATCTTCTGTCTTTTGAAAACGTCACTACTTCCCACCACTACATATCTTTTGTAATAATGTGTGTTAATTCCCCTACTAGATCGTAAGCTCTTTGGGACAGGGTCCTCTCCTCCAATGTCACAGTCTGTATTTGTTTGTCATTTGGAATCCCTATTTAATGTAAAACACTGCGTAATATGTTGGCCCTATATATATCCTGTTTATTAAATAATAATGGAGTTTGTTTTTAAATTATGCAATGCCTTAACCTACTGGGCGTTTCACTGATGTCTGGATTTCTGTACCAAAAGCGGTACACTGTTTTTCATTGAAATTTTTTTTTTAAATTGTAGACCTGCAACTTACAGAAATATGTCCGAACAAGGGTCTAGAAGATATCCTGAATATATATTATTAATAAAATTTAATAAAAAATACAAAAATCAGCTTAAACAAGAATGCATAAATAAATAAAAAATACTGAAAATGCAATAATTCGGTATACTGTATAGTAATATATTTTTCTAAATCACCTCCCTAGTGTAGTAAATTTTAAAACAGGGTCTATCGTCACATACCTATAGACAAAACCACATAAATATATTTTGTATTGGATCGGATACAGGACCTTGTATTGAATCCAATACAAAATATTTGAATTTCCCGCTATGACCCCCGTCGACGAGTGTATGCACTGATATCATCAGGAATCGCCGGGGGATGCGTAGGCGAACGCCGAGCGTTACATTGTTTGCATGGAAATTTATTTTACTCACCCAACTCACCCAAATATGTCCAAAATTTATTAAATTATAAATTTAATAATGAAAACTTAAAAAAAAAAAAAGTTATAAAACATAAAAGAAAAAAAATCTTGTTATATATATATGTATGTATGTAATAACGATTTCCTTGTATTGGACTCAATACAGCTTTTTTGTATTGAATTTCTCGCCCTGCCTCCCGCCCGCACCAACGCATGTACCGACGTCACTGGTAAACCCCGGAGATCGTCAGTGCACATGCCGGGAGAAGACAGAAGAGGAGGGATGTCCCTGGAGGAGCTGTGGGAACAAGCTAGGTGTTTTTTTTTTTAAAGTTGTAATCCGATTGCCATACAATGTTTTATGACAATCAGATTGCACTGTAATGCTTTTTTCTATTATTAGCTACCCCGAACCTGGTTTGGCGTAAATGCTTTCAGCAAGTTTTCTTATCCCGAACCAGGCTCGGGGTAAGCGCCCAGGTGGTTAAAGTAAAGTGAACAGTGTGATAGAAGCTTGTAAACAATGACTGCCAACAAATGCTTCCACTATCCATCTATAAAAATCCAATTTAAAAATCTAGTTGATGAAAAAGTGGACAAACTATTTTTAAAATACAATCTATGTATTTAAACTTTATGGTTCAAAGTTTTCATGTTTAATTTTGCTAACGTACCACAGATTTTTGCAAACATGAGAGGTACAACTTTTGAAAACACTTTAATAACTACTATGGAAGTTAAGTCATGGGACTCACCAGCTTTGCGCGTGTCAGTTGCAGCTGAGGCTGGAGTCATATCTCTTTGCAGATCCAAGTTTGTATCATCCCTTCCTTCCCTTTCTTCTGGAATGACCATGCTGGCCTTTTCTCTGCGAGCAAAAAAAAAAAACCATGAATTAAGAAATAAAATCATAAGTAGATTCTGGTGGGCTGAGTCAGCCCCTGAGAAAATTGTAATTCTGTTTTATCTGGGAGTTTTAGGCTCTCACTTTTGCTTGTTCCAACTTCAATAGTTGCATTCTCATTACACTGCATCACAAAAAAATAAATATTGTCTGCTACTTGGTCCAATCCATGTGTCCTATACTGAATCAAGTGTGCTGAATTTAAATCCTAAGTCTGATTCTGCCTAGGATGTCAGGATCTTAAGTTAATTACACATATACCGTGTTTCCCCAAAAGTAAGACCTACCCCGAAAATAAGACCTAGCACTTTTCCCCCCAACCTGCCCTAATATAAGACCTACCCCGAAAATAAGACCCAGTAGAAAAAGAAAAAAAAAAAAAGAAAAAAATAAAAGCAAACATAAATTAAAACAGTACTCACCGAGCGGGAGACAGCGGGCGTACACACAGCGGGCTAACACACAGCCGCACAAGCCGATGCTTTCCTTGTAGTTCCGGCTCCTGTCACAGGCGGAGTGATATTACATGCACTTCGCCTGTCAGAAGCTGAAGTGCATGTAACCAGGCTTGTTCTAGTGAGCCCTTAAAAATGTGTTAAAAAAAAAAAATTAAAATAATATACTCACCTGATACGCGATCCTGCGTGTGTTTCTGGCTGCAGCAGCGTCTCTCTTCTCTCCTCTGCCAGCATCGTGTCTTTTCCTGTTTGTAAAGCAGGAAAGAAACCGGCACAGCGCCACCTGCTGTTCCATGTCCTAACTGCCGAACAGTGGAAAAAAAGCACAGAGTGATCAGAAGGGGAATTTGTAAGGGGAATTTGGGAATATGGTGTTTTTTTTCATTAAAAAAAGTATATAAGACCTACCCTGAAAATAAGACCTAGTGTGTTTTTGGAAGCCCAAAAAAATATAAGACAGTGTCTTATTTTCGGGGAAACACGGTAGATGCGATTAGCTACATTCTCTTATTCCACAGTTAATCTCTATAAATATCTAACTTTTGCCTCACAGTTCCATGACATTACAAAAATGTAGTTTTATGTTGCAACACCATATACAATTACACATAATTCATCTGAGTCTTCACCTTGCTTTTGCGTTTGTGGCACTCCGCTGTCTCCCGTTTCAGAAACCAGCAGTAGTCGCCCATCATGTTGGGGTTGCACTGGCCTTGATATCTTGTTTCCATAACAGAAATGTTCACGAGTTAAGCATGGTTTTCAGCTCGCTGGTTGCCCAGAAAGTTTTGTGCAACTAGCACAAATGAATCCCAAGCAGTAAGTTCAAGTGGGTTGAGTTAGTCTCTGAAAGTAGCATTGCCCATCAAATTGCAGATTTGGGGACCAACAAAAATGCCTGCTTTCAGTTTAGCATCTGTTATAACTTTTCCAAACTTGTCCTTCAGATACTGAAAACCTATACCATCACAATCCATTATAATATGAAGTGGCAGGAGGTAAACTTTCTGTGGATCAATGAGTGATTTATGTTTCACTTTGTACTGGCCAACAGTGCGTTCAGGTCTGGGTGGCCATTCTTTCACTTTGTAATGGTTGCTGTCATCACTGTTCCACAGGCACAGAAAGCACATATATTCTGTATTCCCAAGTGCAGGCCACCACCTATGGGTCACCACAAACATTCCACTTGTGTTAACATAGTTAATCGATTTCAAAATGACCTCCATGGATTCATGTCTCTTCCATTCCCTCGTCATAAGCAAGCAAAACAAAAGGTTTTTCATTACCTTTATGCAGCAATACAGCTTTCAAACTTGCTTTACTTGAGTCAATGAACACTCTCCACTGCTCTGGTATTTATTGGCAACCTAACTCCATCATCAGACCACTCACACTGGTACAGAAAGAAATGTCATTTTCCAGCTTGTAATAAACTTGTGTGACGATCAGCAAAGTATGAAGTTGTATTTCCTTTTTGTAGCAAATTTCACTCCTTTAATCTGGAGGCTAACAGTTCAGACTTCTCATTTGACAAAGACAAGTCCCTTACTAGATCAGTAGTTTGTTCCACCCGAAAGGAAAGCCCCAATGGATAATCAAAGAGAAGTGGACACCTATTTGCCCAGCCTGTGATTACATATCGTGTATCTGTGGGATCAAGAGAAGAAGAGGAAGGAGGCCAGGCTTTTGAAGGGCAACCAGAGTTAAATTTAAAAACACAATATGTTATTGTTCCAACAACATAATTTAAAAGATTAAGAGCTGTGTCTCTATAAATGAATCCTAGGCTAACATATAACCACTAGTTTTGCAGAAAATAGCAATATGGTTTAGTATCAAACTAGGTTAGCAATGGTGGTGAGGTGTCCCACCCGACATGTTTCGCCCAAACTGGGCTTCCTCAGGGGTAAGGGGAGACTTAGTATTATTACTGGGGCTTTTTACCACATTAGGAGCCTTGTGATACCGAATTGCTACTTGTGATTTGATAGTGAGACCGATTTCAATTTTCCATATGTCTCCAGATGTCCGAGTAGAGTGAACAGTGTGATAGAAGCTTGAAATGTTTATTCCAGGACTTTCATATGCACAATGGTTATGACATCTCTGTCTGTCTTAGTAGAAGTAAATGACAGTGATCCAGCAGGGGAAGATAAAATGTTGTCTTGTAGAATGGAGTATTTTCGTTGTGGTATGTGGGTGAGCTGCGGGCTGACGTCCAAAAGGGACTTACTAGATCATCTAAATCTGATTGCCTTAAAAAAATGTGACTCTCGTTAAATTGGGGTTCATAACATTCTGGCTCCAGAGCAGAGTCACAATCAGAATTGACGATTTTTTACTCATTACGCAATTTTACTCATACAGAAGTAGCAGTTCTAGTGACGGTCTTTTGGCTCACGCCGAACCATAGGCTCATCAAAAGGCATTTTATTCCTTTTCCCATTCAACCACTGTGTTAGGCCAATGTAACACACCTGACATCAGGTGCGCAGCTTTTATCGTGATCTCTAATTTAACTTTCAAAGTAATACTTGTAAGCAAATCTCACCCTTTTGGTTAGGTTCTTGCATTAATCACACGGAGTAAATTTGCCACAAAGGTAGCAAAGATAGTCCGGTTTATTAACACAGCTGCGCCTACTCATCTTTAGCTCAAATCAGACTCACTATGGCCTAGCTGTACTATCCAATAAGATGGTTTGGCACTAGAGACAAGCCCTTGGTCAATCTCCCCTTATATACCTATTTCTGACGTCAGCTCGCTGACTTTCCTAGACACGCCCAGCTGCTGCTGGAACATACATACCACCAGGGGGCGTGATTCAGCTGAGGTGGCAGCAGGCATAGTGGTAGTTGCAACCGTTATAATGTTCCCATGTAAAAATACATTACCCAATTACCGACCATTTGAGCAGCTACAGCATTGCTATAATCTCAAATCTGTACGTGATAGGCATTCTGAGTTAAGATTTGGAATCAGCACACTCAATATCATGTAAATGACATGTTTTATTCCCAGGAGCAAAATCGTTGTTGAGCAGTGTTATAGAATACATTTAATAAAAATATTCATACGTTTTCTCTCATAACAGGAACATGCATGCTGTCAAAAAAAAAAAAAATCATCAAAAACCTTACCTCTATGCCAAATCATGAGGCACAAAAATGCAAACAACCTGTAAATCTAAGTTTATTCAGCTGGTAAGCAAAACAGTGAACAGATTTATTTTCTTTCAGTCAAACAAATATACAAAGCATAAAAATAATAAAGATACTGGAAAAGAAGTATGTTTTACCTAATAAGTTGTTCAAAAGCTTCCTTTTCCTTCCTGAGGGAAGTCAGATACCCCTGTTCTTCTGTGGAGCCCCCATAGATGAGGAAATAAACCCTAAAACATAAAATATTTGTGAATAGTAAAGAAATCAATAAATTATCTTAGGAAAGGTGAACTTATTTTACTAAAAAGACAATTGTTATTCAAAACGATCAACTGTTTCAGTTGTAAGACGAGTGTTGTATATTTATAGATACATATATATCTGAAGTACCTTAACGTTTTCTGCTTGCTAGCTCTGTAAATTTCAAGCTGACGAACAAAGCTCAGCTCCGCATCATACAGGACGACATATCTTGGCTCAATTTCATGCAATACCCTCATAAGTGCATAGGGGTCAGTGCAGCCATGTAAAGGATGGATGACAGTCAGGGGTTCCTTTAGGATTCCGTAATATGAGTCGGAGGGTAAATTTAGCTGCAGATCTTCATATTTTTGTTCTTCTATGCTACTTTCCATGCTCATGGTTTCCTCCTTAAATAAGCCCGCTTCCTGTTCTTTTGCCATACCATCATCTTCCGCTTTTCCGATCATTTGTGTTAAAGTTAGTTCAGTCTTCCTAGAGTTCCTCTTTTGCTTGCCTGCACCATCCTTTACTTTTTTACTTTGCAAGCTCTTCCCACCTGAAACCAATTCATTTTTCCTGATGGCTTTTCTGTTTTTCAGCCACACTTCAGCTGCCTTTTCATCTTTCCCGAAGGTCTTGTTGTATAGCCTCATTAAAAGGGCCTCTGCTCCCACGGCCAAGTACTCTCTCAGCTGTGCACAAGTCCGATCATCACTGGCACAGATCAACACACGGCCTGTAAGTAAACAAACATTTAAATATTCCTGGAAATGTAAAACATGTCTATACTGTGTATATAAACCCATGCTGCAACAAATAAATAACTATGAGAGTAAGACAAGTCATATGTGTGCTTTGTGAAATATTGTCCTTATCTTAGGATCTTTATCAGCTTTAAATATCTCCAATTATGTAAATAGTTTGCAGATTTCTTTAGAATGTTGTTAAAAAACCAAATAGTAAGTTGCAAAAGTTAAAAAAAAAGAAATTAGAATCTTCTTGTCATATTGTAGTAGGTAAACTGTGTTCTTAACCCCTATCGCTATACGATACACTGCTGTATGTTATATACTTCATGATTTTCTATCTAATACTTTCTACTGCATTGATTGAAATTACCAGGCAGCGGGTACTTGCAGGTACTCTTTGCAAGTGAAGGGGAAAAGACTTCCTTTTCTTTAAAAATAGTGTGCAGCAGTAGTAAGGAAGGATTGCTTCTATCAAAGCCTAATCACTCAGCTAGATGTCTAACTTTGTGAAAGACTCCTTAAATATTATATATTTGTTCTATAATGTATGTAAATTACAGTGAGATTGCAACAAGATATAATGATGCAATATTACAACAATAATGTTAATGGTATGGAAAAAAACAGCACTCCGAATTTGCAGGTTTACCACAAGTTTGCCCTGATTATATCATTTAATGTCCAATATCTTGACAGAATATATAAAATCTATCACTTCTGTGGAGTCAGACAATCTAGACAGTCCAATAATGCTTGGCAACAAAGACTGCACAGACATTTTGGTATCACTATTATAAGGTTCTGATGCCAGATTCTAAAGAGGAAAACGTATTTAAAACTACAAATCCTGTATAGCTGTAAGAGAATACCTAGGTAAATATGCAGTACTATGAGCCTAAACATATATACTAAACAGTTCTTCTTACATAATTATATAAAATATGTTTTTATCTAAATCTGTTTTATTGGGACGGAGCCGGATTACAGATATTTAAACAAATACCACAATGCTGCTGGTGAAAACATGCCAGATGAAGCTGGGAATCCGATCTTGTACTGCTTAAAATTGTCAAGTTCCAGCTAGGACTACGTTGTATAAACAGGACTTGGTGCCAGATGTTGTGAACAGAAAAGTTTATTTAACAAAAAACATGATCTAAAAAAGGATACAAAGCTGTTTTAGACAAATGGCTTTTAGTAACCATAACAAAGACAAAAGTTAATGTCCCTGGATTAAAAGCCAAAATATGCAAATACAACACAGAAAAAAAACATTTGCCCCATTCCAAATTTCTTTTATTACTAAAAAATGTTAACACTGAATGAAATGGATCCAATTTGCCATTACGAACAAGTAAGAGAGAAGAGTTTACATTCCAACTTTCTACACAAATGGTTATCAAATTAAGGCATATAAAGAATACAAAAATGTAACAAAGCTAATGTCCATCGGTTTTCATGTATAAAAGACATAGAGCCAACTATAAAAATAAAAAGCTTAATGTCTCCTAGGTTTTAAATCTGTGGAGTTGTCCATGGAGGTGAGCATTGTCAATGGGGGGGAGACATTGTCCTTAATCGGATGTCCCTAACAGGTTTGGCACCCCTCCCACCCTTCCCAGCAGGTTTGGCCCCGAAGAGAACTAAAGAAAAGAAAGAAAACTAAAAGAAAGAGAAAGAAAGAAAAAATAGAAAGTGATGGGAGAGAGAAAAGAAGGGGAGGGAAGAAACATGGGAAGGAGTAGGGTGGGGGAGGGGTAAGACAGGTAATCAGGTCATTGCAATCCTAACAATGGTGCCCCTTTGGATGAGTTTGGTCTTGTGTAATGGAATTTTGCAGCGCCAAATTTGTTTGGTCCCACCCCCATTGGCATGTAATATTTAATCCATGGTGACCACTCCCTCTGAAAGCGGTTTGTACAGTCAATAAACTCATCATGCATTTTCATTCACCAGAACATCTTATGTTTAACCTGAGCTATAGTAGGGGTGGCAGACTACCAGGCTTTCGCCAGCACCATCTTAGCAGCAGTGAACAGGTAGGTTAGCTATGCCATACTCTTTTACAGCTGGACTGGCACATATGTGGCGGTTTTCCCCATTTGGATACTTGCCTTGACTAAATGTATAGCTCTATGCATAGTGTCTTGCACATTATAATTATGAATGTGGTTCAATGACTCATGTAACATGAGTATTGTGTTGAATTATCTTAGAACCAGTCATTATGTTTGTCACCTATCCATATAACTGTATAAATAAAGAATGGTATTAAAAAAATGTTTAAGTCTGGCATTTTAGAGTTGAATAACAAGAGTGAGGCTTAGTGGCAGAAGAGAGAGGAGCTTAACCTTGACAGGAGTCAATGTTGTCACACTTACCTGTTCCTCACGAAAACACGGGCATCTCTCTCCTGCCCATGTGGGCAGTTCTGATGCTGGGTGTGTCTCTGTTTCCAGGCTTTATCGACTCCGTCCATGCCGCTGGCCAATCATGAAGTAGCCACTTTACCAGCCCTGGCTTTTTAGCTTGCTCTCAGACTCCATTTTGTGTCCATTCTCCATTCCGTATCAAGTTACTAGTGCCTAGCTCCCTAGTTCTGTGAACTAGTTCCTGTACACTTGCTGCTTAATCCATTGTTTCCTCAGGGCTCGCACCACCTCCATATGCCCCCTTAGTGGTCTCTCTCATGCGTGACAAATGTGCTATGTACGGCCCAGACCTTGGATCCTGGGGGCTTCCCAGAGATTGACTGGAAGTGCAAATAATACACCGAAAGATACCAGTACTTCAGTGCAATTCTGTTCTCAGGAATGCTTTTTAGGCCAGGTCCATATACCAAGTGTATTTGACCTTTTTTAGCTTCAATGATTCTAATCAAATGTGTCATGGTTTTTAATTTTAGTTTTCCAGATTACAACACTCATTGTACTAACAAGTATATCTTATTCCCTCCCAATGGACAGGCCAAGCATGATGGTAGATTAACAGACGAGTTATCACAAAGATTTGGCGTGAGTGCCCTGTCCGTCTCCATAGTCTCTTTTTTCCCCATTGTTATTTATGCACTGGGCTTTAGTCCAAACTTCTCTATGCACACACAAAAGTTTTTAGTCTAAAAAATAGTTATTCAGAGATTTTAATAAATTCCTGCATGCAATAAAGCACTCACTGCTTTTTCAATTTTTATTTGACTCCCCTCACATTGCTCAAATCTTTTTTAGTCAGTTGCAATCAGATTAGCAGTTAGCGACTACCATCGCCGATTTGCTATAACCATGCAAGTTATGGGGCAACCAACCAGATCCCTTCTCCACTACTTGGAGTATGTGCAAATATTAGGTACTTGCTTAAGTAAGGCTGCACGTTAGTTTGAAAGCTAATGAGTTTAGTGTGGGGACATGCCAGGTCATCAGCTTCCATTGTGCTTTTCTGGACATTTGGGGTGTCCCTGCACCTTTAAGGAGGAATGAGCAGCCTCCACGAATACCTGTTCCAGATATGATAGTATGCAAGAACGACTTTCACATAGATTGCAGTTTGACACCACACTTCACAGAGGGGCCTTGACAGGGCAGTGTGGCTTCCACAAATATGTTTTACAGAATATATGTAGCTAAACCTTTTTAGCATAAATACATAAAGTATTTTTTTTTTCGGCAGTCTAGCAAGTCTGCCAATTGTGTAATGCCCCCTTCACTTGCAACTTGCCTTGGACTCTACTGATAGGTTAATTTAAAGAATTTGCCATTTTTGTATTGCACTGTGGGACGTGCAGTGAAAATTATTCCATTGGTTTTTGGTTGTGCTGTAATAGCAGAAGTACTGCTCTACGCTTATCTACCGGTATTCGGATGTCAGAAACTCTGATGGCCACGGTTACCGAGCTATAGTGAAAATAAGCTGTGGGAAGGAATTACAGCACCATATTATTGACAAGAGACTGGAACTTTATCAATCTTTGATCAAGTCTCTACTCTTAAGCCTTACTTACACAGAACGTATAGAAAAATTTAAATGATAAAAATAATAAATAACAGAAAAAAATAATAATATGTAAAGCATAGTTCTCCCCAGAGGGTTTTAGCCGGTTGCTCCGCCCGGCTGATTTGAATACCCCGCCCAGCTCTGGGCAGCTCTCATCCTCGGATGCACGGATCTCAGTGAAGCTGCTCTGTGCTATCCGTTCAGAGGATTGCTGCCGATGAGAGGTGAGCACACAGTTCAGCCTTCATGTGAAGGGGACACAGGCAGCCCTGCCCCCATCTCATAGCACGAGCTCGGATTTCTTGCCTGTGAAATGTATCCAGTGTGTATAAAGTATCCATGTCATTCTGCATCCTCACAGCTCTGTGTACAAACCTCCATATCTCCTAATATGTATGTCACAATGACCTGTAATCTGAAACAATAGGAGGTTACTGGATACCCATGGCATAAACAACTGGGAGCAGTAAATTTGCCGTGTTTTGCCACACCCCCTTTTTTACCACCCGGCTACAGCTTCCTACCACCCGGCTGAAAAAAATTTCTGGGGAGAACACTGATGTAAAGCACAGTGTTTAAAAGAAACCCAGAAGGCAGCATTTGTCTTCTAATCATGATACCTAAATGTTGTGAGATACAGAAATACTGCAACCAGCCCGGAAAAGCACACGTCATTCAGAATGATTTATTAAAGGGCCTAAAATAAAGCCTGTCTGTACTTGATCACAAAAGTCAATCTGAGATAGTCTTTAACTTTCCATCTTTTATTGTCCAGAATGCTTACATCTGATTGAATGCTTTGCGTTTTTTTTTTTTTTTTCGTCCTGACACTTTAGGCAAGAAGTCCCAATATAAACAGACGAATTGGCTAGATATCCATTTTCAAAACAACTGTGTACCGTGCACTGTGTACTGCTGTAATTATCACTACAAGCTTGGTTTGCGATTTCCGCTGTATATTTCCTAAGAAAGACGGGCATTTAAGATCCTTCAAAAAAATCTTATTGCACCTACTTTATATGAATAAGTAAATCCAGACATACATCACATTTATTTAACCTTTCCAATAATAACGCAATTTTAAGAGAAGTTAATCATCCAATATTTATCATTTTACCCCCTTTAAAGTAATAATAATAATAATAATATTACAAAAAATAATAATAATAATGTTACAAACATTGGATTGTGCAGTACTAGTTTTACTGAAAAACAAAAAGATTTGACAAATTTCACCAATGCTAGAAGTCTAGCAAACAAAATAGGGGAGTTAGAAGCCTTAATGAGTGAGGAGGAGTATGACTTCGCGGACTGGGCTGTCAATTATCCTGGGAATACGTATGTCCATCCATAATCAGGGCCCAAAGCACTTCTATTTAAACAACAGGCAAGGTCACATTGGGACCCTGCTCACGTGCCAAAATCTTAAGTGCCAAAATTATAAGTGCAATGGGAATTAATCCAGGGAATTCCATCATAATCATCATCACCACCATCCTCTACTAACATCACTGATAAATTCACCTTCTTCATCTGCCTGCAACTAATCTCCATTTATCTCTCCTTCTACAGGTACGTCTCCCATGCCAAATCTCAGCCCTGTGTATGCAATTGTTTCCCCCTGCTACCCTCATCTGATTGTATATGGTACGTCTCCCATTGTAGATAAATTTATTGCACCAACTTTAATCTCCCCATAGATGTATCTGTTCACTATCCCTTAGTTCAAGCTGAGTGCACATTGATATTTATTGCCCTGCCAACCCCTCCCCTCTCCAGGTTCAACTGATATCCAAAATTCCTTATACTCTGATCAGTCCATCCATAATTAGCGCCCAAAGCACTTCTATTTAAACAACAGGCAAGGTCACGTTGGGACCCTGGTCACCTGCCCAAATCTTAAGTGCCAAAATTATAAGTGCAATGGGAATGAATCCAGGGAATAAAAGCAGGAATTGGAACAGACTTGGACATACTTTTTACTCTGCTACTCCAATCTCCTGCCTTTGGACTGATTTATCCACCTGGAGTCCAACACTTCCTCTGCTGCTGCCATTCTGAACTGGTATTTCATCAAACCATCTTTTTGACTGAATCATCATCATCCCACTCCTGGAACTCAGCAAGTTTAAAAGCCTCACTTCAACCCATATTACAGGACTGCCTCTCATGGACTTCAGTTCGCCACATTGTTTAATGTACGCCTATGGTTCCCAATTATCTGTAAAAATGTATTATTCATCCTGCTCTCTCTTTGTTGGCACTACTCCCTGTCCTCCGCAGTCTGATAACTCATTGTCTCTCTGCTCCTTCACTCTCCTTATTTCTCTGTCTGTGCTCCTGTACCTTTTTTCTCTACTGATACTCTCTGGTGACATCTCACTCAACCCTGGTCCCCCACGCAGCCTCCCCCTTCCATACACTCTCAGTAAGACATTCCCTTCTCCTAACCTCATCCCCATTCACCCTACCACCTCTCTCTGGCAGTCTATGAAATGCCTGATCTGTTGGCAAGAGTCCTTCCTACCCCACCCTCACTCATTTTCACCTCTTTTGAAGTCCACTCTGTCCGTCTCTTTAACACCTTAGCCCTCATTGTTGCCATTTTCTACTGCCCCCCTGGTCCAGTGTCACATTTTTTTGGATACCTTTGGCTCTTGGGTCCCACACATTCTTTTCCATGACCTGCCCACCCTCATCTTTGGTGACTTAATTGTTGTGGTGGATGAGCCCAACCTTCCCTCTTCAGCCAAACTGCTCTCCGTTACCTCCTCATTTGGACTCGCACAAAACATCAATGGCCCCACACACATCGCCGGACACACTTTAGACTTAGTATTTTCAAAACTCTGCAACCTCACCCTCCTTGACAACTCATTTCCCCTTTCTGATCACAACCTTATTCGTAACCTTGACCACAACCTTTTCTCAAACTGCCTTGTGTCCCTACCCCTCGCTCTCTCTAAAATCACCTCCCCAGATGAAGCTGCCACCCTGGTAAAACCACTCTCTTTCCTTGTCTATGGATAAAGTTGCCCCCTGCCACCTTCCGATACCCCCGGCCTGCCAACCTTTTGGCTTATAGTACCATCTGTATGCAGATGACACTCAGATCTATCTGTCCACCCCTGACCTGTCTCCCTCAGTCCTGGATAAAATCTCATGCTGCCTGTCAGCCATCTCATCATGGATGTCTGACAGATTCCTGAAACTCAACCTGGATAAAACAGAACTCATCATCATCCCTCAAACTCCAAATCTCCCCCTGACATATTTCCAACTGTTAACAGCACTGTTATTCGTCCCTCCCCTCAGGCACGTTGTCTTGGTGTCACCTTTGACTCTGCCCTCTCATTTACCCCCCCATATTCAGAACATTTCCAGGTCCTGTCACTTTCATCTATGCAACATCTCCAAAATCTTCCCCTACCTGTCCCCCGAGATCACCAAACTCCTTGTACATGCTCTTATCATCTCCCGTCTGGACTACTGTAAACGCCTCCTCTCTGGTATTCCCATACTCATTCATAACCTCATCACATGCACGGATACAAGACTGCTTTAGAGCTGCCCCAACTCTCTGGAATGGTCTTCCTCGTCCTATTCGGCTTGCTTCTACTTTCTGCTCATTTAAAAGAGCACTCAAAACCCATTTTTTAAAACATGCCTACCCCTCTTCTATGTTTTGAAACCATCATTACTTCCCATCACTACATATCTCCCATCCTAATGTGTGTAAATTCCCCCACCTACTATATTGTAAGCTCTTCAGGGCAGGGTCTTCTCCTCCTGTATCACTGTTTGTATTCGTCTGTCATTTGCAACCCGTATTTAATGTACAGCGCTGCATAATATGTTGGTGCTATATAAATCCTGTATATTAATATTAATAATTACATACATACATACATAGTGGGAGAATGCAAAAAGAAAGGCATGGCACCATTGTCTGGCTTTATGATGATTAAAGAAACTGGGTCGAGCTGGTAAGCTTGAAAAGGACAAAAAGCTGCAATATCAGCTTGAGGAGTTTAACTATAAACACTTCTAATCCAAATTACTTTTTTACCCCCGTTGAATTTTAAATGGGAAACCTAAGAGTAAAATTATACTCATGGTAGCAGCCTCAGATTACTGCTCCTGACCAGTATTTGGGGTT
Organism: Pyxicephalus adspersus; assembly: GCF_032062135.1. NCBI lineage: Eukaryota > Metazoa > Chordata > Amphibia > Anura > Pyxicephalidae > Pyxicephalus > Pyxicephalus adspersus. The sequence goes on along the minus strand of NC_092864.1, from coordinate 78,713,614 downwards.
TTCCACTTACCCTAAAACAAACTAACATTCAGTGGTATAAGGTACCAGCATAAATCCCTTATAGCCCAGAACAGGACTAGATCTGTTAATGTTGTGCCCCATCAACATATATTCAGATCAGTAATCGATCTGTCAGAAGTCCCAAAACTCTGTACACACACGTAGAGGATTCTACCCTTCAATAATTTTTACAAATAAAAAGTGATCATAATTCGGGGCAGCACGGTGGCTCAGTGGTTAGCACTCTGGCCTTTGCAGTGCTGGGTCCCATGTTCGAATCTTGACCAGGACACTTTGTGCATGAAGTTTGCAGGTTCTCAACGTGTTTACTTGGGTTTCTGTGACAGTGACAAATGACTATGGTAGGGACATTAGATTGTGAGCTCCTTTGAGGGACAGTTAGTGATTTGACTACAGACTTTATATAGTGCCAACACATTATGCAGCACTGTACAAATACTGTGTAATTAAAATAATAATTCCAATCAGACTCGAAACAGCTGTAGAAGATTTATTTATGCACACAGTGCACGTGTACTTTCACAATTATTATTACTACAGTATTTTTATAGCACCAACATATCACATAGCACTGTAAAATAAATACCGTTTCTGATGGGGGGGGGAAGCATTTCATAATTAGTTTGTGCCACTTTCCCCTTCAGATGCAATGAATTTTAGTTTGGTCATCCTATCAAACTCGAAAATCGGGTCACACGGGTTAATATCTACCTGTGCATAGCAGCTCTTATTGTCTTCCCTTTGCATTGCTGAACAATTTGATAATTTCATGGAATAATAAATAAAAAGATCTTTTTTTTGCGACAAGTTACACAGTACACACACCTATAAATTCTTCAATACCTATTCTGCACCAACCAGAAAAAAAAATTGCAGATTACGTATTTCTCAGAGTTCAATACCTCCTTGGCAGCACAGATGCTTTGATGGCTTTAGCAGGCAGTCAAGCATGATAAGACATGATTTAGCAGCACCAGGCTGAACTTTGGTGCTTGAATTTAATCCTATTAAAACAAACTGACCTGGGCCTCCCAGGGCATCACTCTTCTTGTTCTCTATTTCAATCTCTTTCAGGACTTCACTAAGAGCTTCCCATTTGGGGTTGCTTTCCAGAATGAGTTCATTCTTTCCATCTGTAAATAAAGAGAAATTGTATATAAAAAACAGCAAATAACAATATGAAAAGACCATCAAAACTGCATATCTCACTCTCTACTTTAAAGCTGAAAATGCATTAAGAAATCTAAAACGTGGACAAATGCATCTTTTTTGTCTTTAGATCAAGTTCACATCTTGTGGCCCTTCTGAAATAAATTTCTATTTCAGGTATAGACATTAAAGTCATTTCTAACACTGTAAACAACTAGGGTGCAGTGAGCAAAACTTAGGAGGCAACTGTGGTAGCCAGCTGCAATGTATTGCTTTCCCTGTTACACATTCTTCACTGTAAGGTCTGTAAAAATGTGGAATCGGCTCCCTCAGAAAGTAGTTTCTGCAACTACTGTAGATTGCTTCTAAAAAGCTGGATGTTTTTCTAGAAGCACAGAATAGAACTGGGTATTAAGGATTTAAAGTAAAGATAACAGACTGTTGATCCAGGGAACATCCGATTGTCTCATGGGATCAGGAAGGAATTTTTTTCCTATTGAAGCAAATTGTACCAAGGGTTTTTTGCCTTCCTCTGGACCAACTATGTCTTATTGGGTTTTTTTATTTGGGATATATAATTATTTCCCTAGTGGTTGAACTTGATGGACTTATGTCTTTTCAACTTAACCTACTGTGTAACATTACCAATCACATCTGTTCATAATGGATAGAGCAATGCCCCAACAAGATTGGCATTGTGGTTTTTACAGCCAATGCAGTGTAAATGCAGTCTAATGGTAAACGTTAATATCTATTACTATGTGTTAAACTCAGGTTCAGGTTTAAGGCTAATCTTAAGGTTATCTTTCCTATTATTACATTTTGTTTTTCTGCAATCTACAAATTTGTTTTTTAACTTTAATAAACTGGCAATAAAACACACTATACTGAAGGGCTTGCATGCAGCGTGACGAGATGGACGTGTCCTGAGTCAGCTTCGGTCAATTTCATGCCTAAAAGCATCCAAAATAGCATGTTCCACGGGCAACTGGACCACAAACTACCTAGCACAGATCCTTGATACGCACCTAGAGTGGCGCAGATGGGGCCTACTTCAAAATCCAAGCGTCAATCGACAGCCACTGGTGGGTTCGGTCCGCAAGTCGGCCTCACATTCCAAGATGGTGCCAGATGATGCGTTGTGACTTAAGGGATACTGGTCGCCGCACTGCTTCGCTTGAAACATGCATGGATGATGCTACTACAGTTCTGGAAAGCTTGGATCAAGATCTGGAAGTTTCTCAGAAGGAAATTCAGCTACTTAAAGATCAATTGGAGGACTGTGAACACTGCTCACGAAGGAGCAATCTTCGAATAAGAGGTATACCTGAGTCAGTGGTTAATTTGCAGGGATATATCACGGCTTTATTCCAGGAGCTGGCCCTGGAGATTGAAGTCCAACACCCCGAAATGGACAGAACACATCGTTCACTGGACCCCAAAATGCAAGATGGTTTGCATTTGGTTTCCCACCAAAGATCTGCTTTTGCTAAGAGCACGCAGTGCCCCACACGTTTGATGTTTCAGGGTACGGAATACAGCTTATAAGCTTTTATTCCAGATGCAAGGCTGTATGCATCAAAGTGTAACTCCTGAAGGACATGCTTGCTTAGTTGCTCAAGGTTTACAGGCCCCGGATTCGCCTACTTATCCCTCAGGGCAGAAGTCACCTCAAGTACACAACACTGTCTCTTCTATGGTCATCATTCCTTCGCAACGCAGTTCTTCACACCGCTCTCAAGTCCTGGCTCAACTGGGATGTCAGGTTTTCAATTCAAAATATCCAGAACGAAAGTTTAGGACTGGTTTATACTTTCTCTGTATCTTTTTTCTTATTGGACTAATTTTTCAATTTGGTTATTCCATCATGGACCTGGATTTTGACTTAGTAAAGTGACACTTTTTGTCGCCGCTTTTTACAGGCGGAAATCAATATCTGAAGTTTTGTTGGATGACCCTTTTTTGGCTTGTGGTAAATTATTTTTTATATTTTTCTCTAGCCTACTCGGTAACACTGCTTTTGCATACAAGAATTTACAGCCCATTTGATTGATACATGACCCCCCAATTGAGTGCATTGACCCCTCCTGGGATGAGTGAGGGTGTAGATGCACTCGGTCTTGGATGTCCCTTTGCGGATCTCAAGAGTAATTTTTGTACTTCCCTTTTTTGTGGAGGCCTTTTTTCTTTGTTCAGACTGTTTAATTTGTTACTTTTAATTTTTTGTTTGTTTTGTGTTTTTGTGATCGTGATTATGATCTTGTTGAGGAGCTACGGATGGCTGGTTGGTATTACCAGCTCTTTCTCTTGTCCAGCTAAGCTATGACTCTTGGGGTATTAAAGGTGAATGTGCAGAGACTGAATTCGCCAGTGAAGAAAGTGTTAAACTATTTTCATGCTTCTGGTATAGATGTAGCATGTGTACAGGAAACACATTTTTCTGTATCTTCCCATCCCTGGGTTTATGCATGTGAAATATCCTCAGGTTTCCTGTACCTCTGCTACAACTAAGCACAAGGGTGTTATGATTGCCTTTTATGAAGGATTGCCCTTTGTTTGCACGTCCCAGGTTGCAGATCCTAAAGGACGTTACCTCATTTTGCAAGGTAGTATTCAAAACTCAGAAGCTACATTTCTAAATTACTATGCCCCTAATACCCCTCCGGCCTTCCCCACAGGGCACCCTAATTTGCTGTGGTACTTCGAACTTTGGTCCCATCAGTTAACTGGATAGGTGTTCCAAATCTCCCAAAAATCCAGCTTTGGATAGGGGAATTATTTTGGAATAATTTAAAGATATGGGGCTAGTGGAAGTGTGGAGAGAGCTTCACGCATTTTTACCTGAAGTTCCTAAGGCGAACATAACTGCAGTGGTCGATCAATGATTCCCTTTTAGCAGATCCAGACACATGTTCATAAGTTGGTTTGTATTTCCAAAGAGTTTTTTTTCTATCAATCATGGTTCAGTGTCCTCTCCTGTAATGTTATGGGAAGCCTACAAATAAGTACTGAGGGGTCACCTTTTACCGATGGCCTCAGCTAGGGAAAAAAAAAAAAAAAAACCTACTCAAGCTCAATCCCACCTAGAGGCAGATTATTCTAGAGCAGTTCAATTGCACAAACTGAAACCATCTGTTGCCAGTAGAGTTTCTTTACACAAGGCTCACACTGAATTAAACTTATGCTTGACCGAATCCACTTAATGTCACTGAAACGGACTAGGCAAAAGTTTTACCAGTGCGGTAACAAACCTGACACATTGTTAGCTAAAAGGTTGTGAAACCTGGCTCCAAAAACTATACCTATTTCGCTATGTACTACTTCAAAATGCTTTACTAGCAACCCAATGGAAATAATACAAGAATTTCAATCCCGTTTGTCTAAAAATATTCGCCCTCCCCTCTGCTTTACACAGTCTGAATTATTTTCACCCCCCACCCCCTGCTTTAGACAGTCAACAGGCTGAGACATTTTTTGAAGGTATTCACCTACCTGGTTTGCAGTCTACTAATTTACATCTACTGCAGAAAGGTATCTCAGAATCTGAGATTTCAGCAATCAAATCCCTCAAGTCTGGTAAAAGACCAGGGCCTGATGGCTTTTCACCTTTATTCTTTAGTAAAGCGGTAGAAGTTATTACGCCCTACTTACGTTCCCTTTTTAACTGCTTGAAGCAGAATATCTGTTTAACGCCCAAGTCATTGAACGCATCTATTGTCAGGATATCGAAGCCAACAACCGATTCTCATTTGTGGGACAATTATAGGCCAATTTCGCTTTTGAATGTGGATGTTATAATCATGGCCAAAATTTTTGCAGCTAGACTTAACCAGTTTCTTGGTAATTTGATTTACAGTGATCTAGTAGGATTTGTCCCTAGACTTCAAGCAGGTGACAATGTTCACAGGGCACTGCAATTATTGCATTTGGCCCGTAACAAGTCTACACAATGTAGGTTTCTTTCTTTAGATATGCAGAAGGCCATTGACTTGCTATCATTGCAATATATGCTTTATGCTCTCAGGAAGTGGGGGTTTGGAGATGAATTTCTTAACTGGATCTCTGCACTATATGCCTCACACCTTCAGCAACAGATAGGTATTTGGGTTTTCGAGTCAGCCCCGTTACCTATTTTGAGGGGTACGAGGCAGGGCTGCCCACTCCCACCCATATTGTTATTATTGGCTATTGAGCCCTTAGCAGCGGCCATTCTGGCTAACCCCCGATGTTGCAGGAGTCAAGATCTTAGGCATGGAACAAAAGGTCATGCTTTTTGCCGACGATGTGTTATTTCTCACGAACCCGGTAACAACATTACCCAATTTATGTTCATTGTTGTCCTCATTTGCTGAGATTTCAGGCTTGCTTGTGAATGACAACAAATCTAAAGCACTGAATGTTACCTTGCCGCCCTCAGTTGTGGAAGCTCTATGGCCTCAGTTTGGCTTCCAATGGCTGGATGTTATTCCATACCTTGGAATCAAGGTTTCATCTAAATTGTCATCTATTTATCAAGTTAACTATCTGCCGCTATTCAAAGAGCTTTCCACATTGCATACTAAATGGAAAAGTTTCCGTTTGTCATGGCTTGGTAAAATTTAAGCAATCAAAATGTCCTTTCCCCCTAAGTTACTATTTCGAACCCTTCCCATTCTGGGGGGTTCTTGGAGCAGAACAAAGAAAAGTGCTTAAATTTATATGGCATACCGGCAGACTTTGGGTCTCTGAAAAAGTGTTATATCACACTAAATTGTCAGGAGGCTTATCTGTATTTTTTGGCAGCTCAATTAGCCCCTATGATGCCACTACATCATTGCATAGATTTTCCAATTTTGGCTAAGGTGTACGCTGGCAAACTTTCCTAAGTACTGATGCACAATTTTCTATGGCTACCGCCAACTAAAATACCATTAGTGGAGGACCCTACCCTGTCCTATGTGATGGGACTTTGGGATAGATTAGTTGCCTGCAGGGCTGATGTCCAAACACACACTTCTGACAGGGATACTATACTGTCCTTCATTTGAACCTGCCTATGACAACCCAGCTGCATTTCATTGGTGGGCTTCTATGCCTGTGTGTTTTGTGCACGAGTTACACTGCTCTACAGAAGTGAAATCCTTTGCTTACTTACAAGAACATTGGTCTTTGCCCTCCAGGGAAACGTACCATTGTATGCAGATTTGACATGATTTGCTTGAATTACTTAGAGATCATGGACACTCCCCTCAGCAATTATCATGCTGTTTGGGTAATCCATATTCATCAGGGTTGGTATCTTTATATGCGATATTGCTTCAAATGAATGACAGGCAACCACTGTACATGGCAAGGGGGGAAGCCGATTTAGATTCCACCATTACATTTGAGAAACCAGAAGAAATATGGCATGCTGTAGCTAAATGTTCACCTAATTTTATCGCCCAAGAGAATGCTCATAAAGTGCTGTTCAGGTGGTACATGACACCTAATGGAATGGTCAGGTTTGTTACTGGTGGCTTTTCTCAATGTTTTAGAGCAGTGGTCGCCAACCATTTTGGTCCCCCAGAATGACATCATTATGACATATCCCCGCCCACTCTCCCATCGCAGATCTAAGCCTGCAATGGGAGAGTGGGCAGTTAGTGTACAGGGACACAGCCCGCCCACTTCCCCGAGCCTGGGAACTGTACCGGGGAAGTGGTCCGTGGCTTCGGTATTGGGGAGTATATCTGCAATAGTGAATGATAATATCTCTAAATTTTTTAGTATATGGTCTCCTTGGTTAGATCATCATGCTACTCCTGATCTGACGCAGGTTGTTACAGCTGTGAACTTGTTTTTTTTTGCTAACCAACTCAGTCCTAAATAGATGGTAAGTAGATGGTAAAGTCCATAAAGAGATGGTCAATCACAATCTCATTTGTTGTTTTTGTTGATTATGTAGTTTTTTCATTGTGTGTCTGTTATATACAATGGTCATTTATTATAAGCCATTTATTGTTTGCGGTCAATACTTTTGCCATTTGTAAATGATGAATTTATAACAGATAATGCCATTTAGCCCGATGGCAAGACATTTTTGAAACCAGCAAATTGTCTTCTATATGTAAAGTTTTCTATTTTTTGCGGTGATTTTTTTTGTTATAAAAATTTTGAAAATCTTATAAAAATTTATTGAAAATAAAACACACTATTCCAAAAACAACAACAAAATTATGCCAAAAAACAAAAACTAACTTTTGCTTTTTATTCTGAAGATAATACGTTGCTACTTTTACATTACACTGCTGTTTTCCATTATTAGAAAATTAAGGCACGCTTTGCTTTTTTAAACAATATGGCAAACCAGCTACAATGTATTTAGTGATAACTAAGCTTATTGTCTCTGCTTAGCACAGGCAGAACAGTTAGATTTCAATAAAGAAGTACTTTTTTATTTTGACAGGGATATATCCTCCTGCTCATCAGAAAGTTAAAAGCTAAAGCTCTCATTGAGCATACTGTATAAAAAAAGCCAATAATAAAATCATCAGGATAAGTCTGGCATACTTTGTTCCCACTTACCTTGTTTATGATTTGATTCCGCAGTCTTTGGCTTTTTAGCGGTTTTAGAATCAGCAACTTTATAGACCCTTGCGCGAGCATGAACAAACAAAGATGTGCTGGAGTCAAGGAAGAGCCAACCTTTAATAGAATATTGGAAAAAGTTATTAGCATTTTGGAAACAATGCCTGCAAAAGCTATGTTAAAATACATAAATCATCCCATTTAGATTCCATATAAAAAAAAAAAAAAAGTTTATAAAAAAAGCCAAAATGGTCAAAACAAAGATGTGTAGATTAGGAGGACTGGTAACTTTTGTATACAGCAACATCATTATTTAATGAAATTTAAGAATGTAGTCAAATAATGGTGCCTAGGCGCACAAGGACCCCCTCGAAAAAATTGTCTGCTACAAGCAAAGTAAAGTTTTTTTTTCTGTTTAATTAAAACATTCTTTTCCGTGCTCTTTTTTACCTACCCCACTTTTTCTTCTCTATATTCTTCATTTTCTACCTCACCATCCACAGGTTACTTTACTACTACAGTATTCCAAGTAAATATTCACCTTTGCTCTATAGGCATTGCCATGCAGTTTTGTAATCCTCGGCGGTTCCCTACCTAAGATTAGTTAAGTAATAAAAACAGAAATGTTTTTTTATTGGATATTAGTATTTGGTGGCGTGGTAAAGAAAAAGAAGAAATGAAGAGTGGCTTTTTTAAAGCAACGTTAAAAACCAGGTTTTTTTTTGTTTTTGTTTTTTTTAATTGGTGAAAATTGGACTCCTGACTAGACAAAGTCAGCCTGTGCTATACAGTAAATAACATAAGAAAAACAAAGCATACAGCAAAACACATTATTCCAACGTGTTTCGCTTTTGGCTTCTTCTTTATTGATTTCTTTCTCTCTGTGTTTATATGGTTCTGTTTTTTGTTTAGTATTAGTCTCCACTGAACAACGCGTTGGGATAAGGAAAAAAAACAAAAAAAAAACACAAGTACGATATTGTGTTTTGCTGTATGCTTTATTAAGGTATGTACTGTATAGCACAAGCTGACTTTGTCTAGTCAGGAGTCCAATTTTCACCAATTAAAAAAACACCTTGTTTTGAACACGGTCTTCAAAAAGCCACTCTTATTTCTTTCTCTCTGTACATGTTGAGTATACACTCTAGGCTTGGCAACTTTAATATTAATTCCACCACCCTGGGTATTAATAACTCTTTATTCTTTTATCTCTTCCTCTCAATGCTCAAAGTGTGGGGAACAGGCCGCAGATCTTTTGCGCTTATCCTGGACCTGCCAAAAGATAAAATATTTCTGGCCCTTGGTCGCACAATACTCACTTAATCTTCTTGTAAATTATGTCCCCTACACTCTAGAATGGGCCTTTTTGGGATCTCTAGACCTGCAGGGCTCCCGGGCTACAAGGGGAAGTAGAAAACTCCTAACTATTATTTCCTTGGTTGCAAAGAAAGCAATACTCCACAACTGGTTGTCCCCCCAACCCTCCTAGCCTTGGTCTGTTTTTTGATTAGCTTACATTTGTATTTTAATTGGAGTGGATTGAAGCCTCCCTAGATATTTTTATTTTTTTTTTTGAAGTGTGGGAATCCTTTATAGATACTCTTCCCTTCACGAAACACAGAATAATACAATCTTTCCAATTGACATCCTGGTACACGTAAAGGCTACTTCTCAATGACCCTCTGGTGTATGCAAATCCAAATGACCAATCTACGCTTAGCCCTATTACCTAGATCTTCTCTGTTGAGTTCTGGCAACGATCTTTATATTCAAATGTTGTGAATGTTACTCTGCATGTGACATTTTCCTTTTCTACTTATGTTTTCCATGTGATTTACCTTAATTGTGATGTTAATTACAATGGTACATGGGCATAAAAGAGGAGATGTTATGTATATTGTACACTGTTTTTGTTCATGTGTTATCCTCTAATAAAAATGTTTGAAAAAACTTCAACTGGAAAACAGATACATGCTAAACTTCCAGCCTTACTCAGATAAATTTCAGTGCCAGAGTTAAAAAATGGTTTTGTTTTGGGAAAGCTTCACTGACAATTTAAAACCAGACACTCAGAGCTGGATTAAATTTTTTCAAACATCTTTAATCTTTATTATTTTATACATGTTTGTATTTAGAGGCCCAAGGAATAGCAATACAAATGGGGAAATAGACATTTTCAGGAGGTCAGGAATCAGTCTCAGAACAGATTTCCCATAAATAAGAAGTACATTTGAGTTTTAAAGAATTTTATTAGGGGAAGTGCAGAAGTGATGTTAGACATCTATTCATTATTGAAAGTTTGATAGGACAAGGAAAAGCTTACATTTATAGTCAGGATCTTGCTGTTGTCTCTCCATTCAGAAGATTTCCTCTAATTTTCTGACATGGTGAAGGTGCCAACTTTGTTAAGAAGGGAGACAAAACCTTCCAAATGGAGATACAAACAGCAAAAAAACATGGCAGAGATTTCTTCCTTTGCCTATTTGTCCTATAAGTTTATAGGACAATTAAAATGTCCTAACGATACACATTTTATGTACAAAGATAAATACAAAAAATGAAAACGCTAAATAACACATTTGAGTAACAATACACTAAGCAAAATGTACCTGAATTCTGTCCAAATGCTTTTTCACTTGCTCGCAAGGATTCTAGCAAATTCAGGAAAGTCACACAGTCATACTGGGCCAGGTATTGTAGCAGAGTCCGGAGAATTTTTAAGTCCTGAACTAATGACTTGGTTTTGGCCCCAAGCTGATGCCATAGTGGATCCAGAAAATGCCGAATTGTCTACAAAAGAAACAGTTCATAATTTTTTCTATATTTGTAGAAAAAAAAATCTAAATTGACGAAATAAAGTGGATTTATCGATTAAAAGCAAATTTCTTTCCGGGGTTAAACGATCATTCACTTTTCAATCCTTTCTTAAAAAATAAAACAAATTACATTTTTTAAATGTATATTATCTATTGTTACTATCTTTATTGTTATTTATCTATTATGTTAGGTTTGTTTTTGCTTTGATATACTCACTTTAATGACTGTGGGGTAGTTAATTTCTCTCCCCAGCAGGTGTCATATTTAGGCCATTTCTGATGTCGGGAGTTGTAACACAATTTGCGTTCCACTTTCGGGCATCAATGCCCGCCTGCCGTTACATGCACACATCCAGTTATGTCATTTCCAGTGGTGCACATGGAACGCCGAGCCGCAGGTCCCGGCGAAGGTTAAGTATATCAGGAGATGGTGTGGTCACCTCTGGTTGGCATCTCCTATCTAAGGAGTTATAGTCTTGTGCAGTGGCTGTTATTAGGTGGAAGACTTGTGATGTGGTCTTTCTAACACAGCGAGTATGTATGCACTATATACTGACACCTTTCATGAACTTTCTTTATTATCCTAAGCTACTAATAAGCCATTATCTAAATTCATTGTTATAAGTTTTTGATGTCTTAAATATTTATATTTAACTAAAATTATTAGAATATGTTTAAGACTATTATTAATATTAATCAATCACTCTTGGAGGTCATATACATGGATTCTAAATTTATTGTTTTTGACTCAATATATAATTGATCTGCAATTTATTTGATTCAAGATTCTAATTAATTGTGGATTAAGTGATTTGATTGTTTTCCTTTATTCTGATTGACAGCACATCCTCCTTGTGTTTACTGTCTAAAAGATCAATCCACACAAATTTATGGGTTTGCAGTCAGGGTTTCCATTTTAGTTATAAGATTACTTTATTGTCACATTTAAAGACCCTATGTACACTACTTTTTTTCTGAATACTACAAAAGAAAAAAGACAAAACAGCAAAATATGTCTAGTAATTGATAAAGCATTTTAAAATATTTATGAAAATATTTGAGGCCGGTAAAATCTCACACAAACTTGTTGGAAAAGTCCCATATAGTCTACATTAAGGTAATGTATCAGAGATCAGCTTTATTAACCCCCCTAGCGGTAATCCCGATTGTGACTTGGGGTGAATTTACTAAGAAAAAAGCAGTAATCCTGATTCACACTTGGGGGTTGCTTAAAACATCATCCCCCAGCGTCCTGCTGGTCCCTGCAGCTCCTCCGGACACATCTTTGATCCTCTCCAGGTGTGTGCAGAGACGATCGGGGTTTCTGGGTGACTTCGGTGCGGGCAGGAGGAGCGCCGGGAAAAAAATTTTGTATTAAATTCAATACAAAATAGCTGTATTGAGTCCAATACAAAAATCTTTATTTATATATATATATATATATATATATATATATATATATATATTATTATATTATATATGCTACTGTACAGTTATAATACATGTTTAACTATTTTTTATTTTTGTTCATTAAATATTTTAAATATTTGACATATTTCGGTGAGTTATGCCTAAGAATTATAGGCCTACAATGTAAAATTAATTTCCATGCAGAAAAATGTAACGCTTTTTGCGTGGTAATGCGGACAGATTTAGAACGCTAGGGGGGGTTAAGAATATAGAAATACCTAAAACATAAGTTTTTCTTCTGTAAATTTAGCATTTTCATGCATGTACCCAAAAAATACATCTCACGAATACCAAAATAGTTGTTTATGATCTGTATGTTTTGTGGGATTGCGGAAAGCCCCTACAAATGTAAATTCCTGCATGTGTGATTAGTTTTTTCAGAAGACTGCATGAGGAAGTTAGGCATTTGATGCAATGCTGGAATATAAAGTAGGAATCTTAGTGGTGGTTGAAGTTTACGTATACTGGATGTCCTAAGGGCCAATGTGCCAACCCTTTAATTATACGTATTTTACATTTCTCCACTATATCTTCTGGTGCTTGAGCCTACCTGCCTTGAGTACATGTTTGAAAGCTACTTTTATTCAAAAACATCGCTATATTGGCCCTAAATGTTTAGGCGTTTCTTATACTTATAAAAACATCAGTTGAACCAGGCTGCACAACAGACCATGCAAGTCATTTTTACAATTTAGAATATTTATAAAGATAGTTATGATGTGTATGTTTTTTTTATATATTCTGTAAGAATATTATCACTTTTTTCATTACATGAAAAACCTGTTTTGACCATTGATTTTTTTAAAGAATATCCTGTATGTTTACACACTTAGATATTATAACTGCATGCGTATAAATTCGCAGAACTGCCGCTACTCCTAAAGAAGCAAATACCAGGCGAACGCGTCAGGTAAAACTATTATTATTAACAGATATGTTTTCCTGTAGTATAACAAGATATGGATTTTCTTGTGTGCATAAGGTTAGATGTATGTATAGCGCCCCCTAGGGCCTGAACTTCACCACACGGGAAGACAACTCCATTGGTGGTTCACCAGAACAGATAATTGATGTATTGCTATATGAGATGTATCAATTAATATAATACTTTTTTGTTTGCCAAAAAACCTTCCTCTCCTTTGTTCTTTACATATCTTACATTTGATGCAATGCTGTCCAACAGATAATTACTTCTAAAGGCAGGCAGACATTGCAGCTTTTCATGTCAAAACACTAACATTACACCAGGTGGTTATTTTGACTTAGACGTTACCATTCAGGAATCAGTTTGCCAAGTACATGGTAAAAAAAAAAACACTCTTTCTTCAGGACAGAAAAAAAGGTAAGAAACTGTATCTAAAGTTTGTAACAATCCATGCAATATATATAGATCATCCACAGGGGGTTGTTTTCTTCTCAACAAAAGTGAAGTTCAACTTGCAAAAAAACAACTCTGACAACGTCCAATAAGATGTCAGTACCATAGCCAATATAAATACCTTTTCAAAGGCCCTTCCAATAGCATTTTCCAAACTCAGATCTTCCACCTCTAGGGCAGGATTGTAGCGTTTCAGTTCCATCAGGCAAGCATTCATTATATCTAGTATAGAAGCTTGAATGGCAAGCATTGCCGCTGTCATAGAGATGTGCAGCTCTACCACTTCAGGTTTGTGTTTTTCAAGGAATGAATTCACTGAAACATGAAACCTATAAAATAAAATCAGTTGCATTAATACATAGGCCAACTAAAAGTTCATTCTACAAGTAATTCTACACAATAAAAATATTGTCCCTAAAAAGCAGAATTGTTATATTGCAAACGTTTCAATTACATTCATTTAATGCAAGCCATTGCATTTTTTTAAAAATAATTTTCTGATTCAAAAATTAACATTTATTTGACTATTTTCTATTGTCTGTATTAGGACATCCCACAATGGCCCTGATTCATCAAGCAAAATCGGAAGCTCGCTCGCACATTTGCATTCGCGATCCGAAATCGGAAGCCGTCGCACTATTCAGCAACTGAATGAGCTTGCTGCCGGAGCTGTGCATCCCCAGCAGTTTTACACTGGCGAGCTTGCATTAAAAAAGTCACTGTTCCTCTAAAAAAAAGCATTCTTTTTAATGGCACACATATTACCCTTAGCCCTAAAAAAAATGTTTGTGCTGTTCAAATGTTTAAAACATTTATGTGCCCTAAGAAAAAGCATATTTTAAAATCACTTATTTCTTTCCTGTTGGTCAAGAGTTAACTGAGTTCAGCTCCTCTACATAGGCGCCTATCTAAATGCGTACGATGCCTGATCGGAGGACCGGCCTCAGGGAAGTTCTCGCGACTTTTTGCGGGCGAAGGCTCGGCTTTGCCATCGGACTAGATTTTCCCACAAAAGTCACAAGCACACACACGTTCTTGTTTGCTTCTTATAAGTATATATAATTGTAATTACTATAGTTATTATAATATTTATTTTTATATTTTATTGTGACCTTTTAGCAAATGTTTCTTTTGAATAAAATTGTTTCTAAAATGTTGTTGTTTGTTTTTTGGGGGTTTGTTATGTGATCTTTCTAATCTCCTAGGACACACAGTTTAAAAAGACAATTGTGATTGTTTTTAAACTGTTCCTTCCTCTGAATTATTTGTAAAGCTAAAAACAGCACAATTGTCTTATTTGTTTGATGCGCATAGTTGTGCGCCAAACTTCAAGAGCGTGTAGCTCATAGTTGTGCGCCACGGCGCACCCGCTACGTGCGCTTGAACTGTTTTATCAGTTGAAAAATGCTCTGCACTTTTGCACAGTCCTCATTAGGTACTTTTGTATTTTTTTGTGTATATTGCTTGTTTTGCTTCATATGCACTTGCTTCATATGCACTCATGTATGTATAGACATGAGTGCACATAAAGCCAAACATGTATGTATGCATTTAGATGTGTGTACATATACATAGAAAAGAGAAATTACAAGAAGAAATAGGCAAAGAGGGCTTTTTGGACCATATGCCAATTATATATAGTGGGCTAGCGTCTAAAATGCCATTCAAATCTGCAAAAACACCCTGAAGGGATGGAAAAGCAAGAAAATGTTTGGCACAAAGTGGATTTGGCCCTGGAACTTTCATATACTAGTACTATTTGTTTTCTGTAAACACCTAAATAATGCATACACTCCACTATTTATCAGCATTAAGTTAAGCAACAACACAACATCTGTTCATTTTTAAGAGTTCTAAGAGTTCATTTCTAACTACAGAAACTGGCATTACAAACCAGGCACAAACATCATTGCAGCAACAGATGAAGCTAACAATTATGAGGATTACAAAAAAAATCACATCAATGCATACCATCAAAGCAAACACACACACACACTTGAAAGTGCCACTTAATATATATCCAGCTTGATAGAATGAGTTTGCAGTGTTGCAACCAAAAGAAAAAAGTAACAAGAAGTGCAACAAATGTAACTATAAATGAAGCAAGTTTGTGATGGAGTAGAACGAAACATAAAAAAGTAACACTTACATAAAAACAAAAAAATCAAGCATTAAAGATTCAAACTGGTACACACAGGGCACAGGTGTGCACTAATCAATTGCTATCACCTCATCATTGAGGTTAACATCTCCTGAATTGCGCAGCTGAAAACCAATAGCCTTAATTGGCGTATTCGCGATCTTTGCGGGGAAACAAGCAGGCGAGTTCACTAGAACTCAGGCCCCACTCGCGGTAATAGAGTTTGCTGTCCGGCGCGTAAATACACGCGCCGAGCGTACGCGCATTTCATTGATGAATCATGGCCAATTTGTCTTCAGTCTTTATCACCTCTTACGGCTCCCCTAGCTACATGGTGTAAAGCCCTGGTTGGTACCAGTATTCTCCAGACACCAGTCCCCCAATCTAACGCTGCAGTCTTCACCTAGAGCAGCCCCTGTTCAGCCTTGGGAGACTGGTTTCATCTCCCAGCATTTGTCCCCCAGGACTTAGTGCACAAGGGATGGTGTCTGGGAATAGGCCGGCAGCTGACCAGGAGCCCAAAGATACACAGTAAAGAATTACCAGGGAATCCAGAAACAAGCTAAAGTCAAACACAGAAGATCAGTCCACCAAACGAGGTACAAAGAGGAAAAGGCACAAGCAGAGTCAGGGCCACAGGCAAGGTCGGTCCAGGCTGAGTTCAAGCAGATTGTCAGGAACAGGCAAAGGCCAGCAACAGAAAAATACTCAGAATGTCCCCAGCACAGATAAGCCCTGCTAAACGCTTTAACAGGCGCTGGTGACTGGGAGCAGAGTGGCTTTAAAGTCCCAGCAAGCCAAAAGCAGTCGGGAGTTGATTAGCCTTTAGAGTCCCCTTCAGCTGTGCCAGCCTACCAATGGATGCTGGGGATGCCATAAATCCATCAGGCTGCACGGCTAAAGGGAAGCAGGGGCTGCTGCTATCTTAGTTTTTCTGGCTGCTGCAAATTACATCTCCAGACAGAACAGTGTTTTATATTGCGATGGCACACGGCACGATGCGATGGCACAGAGTCTTCGGCCATCTCCTTTAATAAATAAACATGCAGTACAGGTTGAACTCATGACTTAAATTGTGCAGAACAGGGCTCCCTAGATAAAAAATTAAAATGTCTTATGGTGGGATATGTGGGCAACATCCAGAAATCTCTATTTACTGGACTAAAATGATCAATCTAGAAAAACACAGTGACATTATCCCCAGTCTATCCTTGGTTTCTATAATGTATTACTCTGCTTCTATCTTCTCTATGTCACTTGGTCTGTTTCCAGTATAGAGCACGCAGGATTTTTAGGGGCCCCATGTACGCATATGTTGACAACTGTGGGTGCTTGCTAACCTTACTTTCTAATCTAATTACCCACACTTAATAGGCTCGCTAGGCCAAAACATAAAAGCTTTATAAAAAAAAATGTCTATGCTGAATACCAGCACCAATTAGACCCTAATTCTTTTTTGATCGATAACATTTTATACATTTCAGTCTAATTGCTGCCTAAATGGCAAAAAAACCAGATCATAAATATTTTAAAGCGTACTTAAACTCAGAATTTTTTATTTTACACAAAAGGGCAGTAAAAAAAATTATTAAAAAAAAATTAATTTAATGTACAAATTTTGTTTGTGCGTTTTTTTTTTCCTAATGCAAAAAAAAAAAAAAAAAAAAAAAAAAAAAAGCACTGCCCCCTTAGTTCTTGATTGCCTAGACCAGGGGTTGGCAAACTCGGCCTTTGGACCTGGTACGGCCTAGCTGGTAGTTGGTTCTGGCTTAACACCCCGTTAGAGCCAGGGGTAGAGCTGCCAGCCGGCTACCCACGGCTCCGGAGCCGCGGGGCGTTAGGAACTACCGGAGTAAGAGCTCCGGTGCCGCCTCCTTGCTGTTGCTCCCCTATTCACCGGGGCTGGCGTTGATACTTCCGCCACTGCAGTAAATAGGGAAAGCTCCCTGAAGGGAAATCCCTCTCCTCAGCAATGCATACAAGGGGAGGGATTTCACTTCCGGGGGCGTTCTCTGGTAGTGGGCAGAGTAATTCGGGCGGGACTCAGAGTCCGGCTTAGTGTGCCCCCGCCAAACCCCTGAAATGGCCTATTGGCCATGAAAGTTTGCCGACCCCTGGCCTAGACGATCAAGAATGAATGGGACCACACTGCCTCCCAGGATGTGTGGCGAATGCTCTTGGCTGCTCCTTTTGTGCATGCCCGAGAATCTCAGGCATGCACAGAAAGAACCTTTTTATCAATAGGGAAAAGTTTTCTCCCCATCTATGTCACCTTATCTCGTGCATGCTCCCTCTGCTCTGGACCAAAGACGGATACTGGGACAACACGGGAACTGATGAAAGAAACCTCCCGACAGATAGACTGATCTGCAGGATTGAAGGCAAGTGTGATTTTTTTGATTGTTTTGGGTTTATTTCTGCTTTAGGTAGGACAAACTAGACTTGCTGGGCAGCGAAATAAAATTACATACTAAGTTAAAGGACCAGTTTCATACACATTCCCCACTCATCATTTAAAACTACACTGCACTTTGGATCATGTACCATTTCAGGTTACATAAATGTTTGAACATGAATAAATTGAGTAATTATTATGCACTATTAGATAGGGATGTGTCACAGGACGTACTGCCAAAATACACACTGGTTTGTAGTTAATGTAGTGCAGGGGATACAGCTTTATCAAGTTTTATAAAAGCTTCATTATAACATTCAGGGCTCATTTACGCCATCAGCTTTGGGAACCGTTTACCAAACCCTTTACTGTTCAAAATTGCATTGTTTAATGTCTTCATATGGCAGCTGATCTGCTAATGTCCCTTCCTTCCAGCAATAGCTTCATGGCATTTAGTAGGCCATGTTTCCAGATAGGGACAGGACAGGACCATGCCTAATGTTAAACCATTTTTAATCTTCATTAGGAAGGGTAACAAAAAGAGCAGAATTATTGGGCAACTATGTTAAAAGATTATTGGAAGAACATTTCTCTTCCAAGCTTCCTAGACATGTTTTTCCTTGTTAATTAGTGTGTGCATATTATTACCATACAAATAAATACTTTGATTACCTTTTGGTAATTTTATAAGTAAAAAAAAGAATGTGCAGCTTAGCGTGCAATGCCAGGTATTCTGGCATATCCCAAGTTGTCATGGTTATCTCACTCCCATGTGCACGTGCGGGATTTAAAAATCTGTGAATGTGGCATTCTGCAAAGAAATACAGGTGGTTTAATCATTTTCTGCGATTTAAGAAAAATGCACTTGCAGAGACTATTTGGTGAATTTCACATTCACTCCTTTATAAAAATATGCTCCTAAGAACACATAAGAGAAAAAGGGAGAAAAAGCAAAGCCAGGACTTTAATGCACAAGTCCCAAGACATCACACCAGCATCCAATGTAACTAATTACCAGGTTGACGGAGCCATTATGAAAACAGATATTTTGATTTACTGGAAAAAAACTCACATATTTAGGATATACTCTGTAGATTCCACTCCGCACGATGCAGACAGAGATAAATATTATTCAAATGTGCCATACAGTTCTTTAAACTGGACTGCTGACAGTATTTTGCCATTTTTATATCAGTGGGAGTAAAAACCTACTCTGAATTTTACTGAAGTTTTTATATTCTATTATTTAGTGTAAAAATTAGGACATCCAATCTTATCTTTTCCATGTGCTTTGCTTTATATTTCCACTCAACACACAAATCAGTATTTGATGTATTGCTGCTCTCTTTCACAGCTTCAAAGTAGACCAATAAACTATTCAAAATCTTCACTAGAATCTCATGCCATGGAGACATTTCTGTGTATATATTAAAAAAAAAATATATAAAGATATAATAATATGAAGTTACCAGAAGACTTTTCTCATTCATTTTCTTAGAATTTAAAAAGAATTAAATGTCAGTTAAAAAATCTGATTAATCCAGGTTTTATTTTACTACTTCCATTTGCATTTGTACTCTTCAAGAAAGTTCTGTATTTATTACAATTAACTACTCTTTAGCTCACTATTCACAGATTTAAAAAATATGCCTATATAAATGGTTGTTGCAAATGCAGAAAATTTGTAAACTTTAAATATAAGAAAATATTTTGAATGTGAAAGGACCTCTATACATCTGATGGTGCAGATCTGCTGAAAAAAGTATGGTGCAGCTAGTGCTGCCTATCTGTTGATGTTTATTGAAGGTTGGCTTCACCAGAAGCATCATAGCTAATGTCTGATAATGCATCTCCTTGGTTAGCTTTAAATTCTGTTCACTGCAACTCCCAACATTATTATTGAACTGAGCATTATTAATGGTAGCAAGGCAACTTTTACTTTAAAGAAAAATGTGACTTGCCTTGTCATGTCATTTTAAAAAGGCTAGTTCCTGGGCTGTCATTCTGACTGTACAGCTTCAGTAGTTTTAGTCAATGACCTGTAACAAGCATGCAGACAATACAGGAATCCACTGGTGTGATTACATTAAACTGAACTATGAATGGTTGCTATGGCTATGCATTTTGTACATTGATCTTTGTGTTAAAAATAAAAGATTAATCAGAGATTACTGGCATTTCTTTAGTCAGATTTCCTGCTGTGCAGAATTCAATGGCAATTATAAAGCTTCAGAACAGGAATACACACCCTAAACAATTCCACGGAACAATGCTTTCACAAATTGCATGCTATAAAGGTGAAGGTTTCAACTCCTTTCAGCATTAACCATGGTAAAGACAGAGTGGAAAAACATTCACATGCATTACATATCCTCCACCTAACAACAAACATGTCTAACTGCTGACATGAATATTGTACTATTGTACAAAATCACTATAATCAAGTGAGACATAAGCTACGTACACACATCAGATGATTCTCGTCCAATTATCACCTCAGGGTTAGTATCGGACGAGAATCTGGCGTGTGTGCAGTGCTCATCCAACGCTGTTCATGGTCCTGCTGGATCCCTGAACGACAAGCGATTTTTTACAGATTTTACAATACACTTCAGTGTACTGAACAAACTACAAGGTGTAAGGAAACAACAGAAAGGATGTTTTGTGATATCAAAACTTTTAGGAGAAAACTGCAGGTTTATGAATAAGATCTTGAAAGGGGGCCACTGAAATATTTTCCAAATCTAAAAATGCATTTAGAAAAATCTACCACATTTGCAGACAAGCCATCAGGAAATTTTCTAGCATTGTAGCAGCTGCAAAGGTATATTTTAGTAACAGATTGAAGAACTTTATCTTTCCTACTTACACTGGTTAGATTTAGAAAATCTGGAAATAAAGCTATTGGAATTTCAAAAAGCTCTATATGGAAAAATAAATTCTATGACCTGCGTAAAACATTTAGGAAAACAGAAGGGATGACAAATGACAGCACATTTAGTTCTGAAAATGAAATCCTTAAAGTGTGGAATTTTCTGGCAAATAATTTTAAGTCAATGAAAGCACTTGGGATTGCTTTCCTTACTTTGTTTGAATCATCTTATGCTTGTGAGCAGCTGTTTACAGTTTTGAATTATATCAAATCTGACACCAGATGACTTGAGGGCTGCTCTCAAACTTCCAAAGTATGAGCCAAGTTTAGACAAATTATTAGCATGCATACAACAGCAAAAATCACATTAATTGTTCAAAAGCATGCCAATTGCAAACTTTTTACCTTTCCATAAAAAGTTGTTTGTATCATTGAAAGCTCCGTTACATTTTTCTTTTAAGACAAAGATGTTAATGTATGAGTTGATTTTTTTAAACTAAAATTTCAGTATTCAGGTTAAATTGCCATGTTGGCACATGGCGATAAATAAGTGGGTTTTGGGTTGCAGTTTGGGCGCTTGGTCTCTAAAAGGTTTGCTATCACTGATCTAGTGGGTATATGTAGTCTTATGGCTTGTGACAAAAAAGCGTCCCTCACAGAATTGTAGCTATCTCTTGTGTTCTTTCAGGCAAAGACACCAGTTTCACCAGCTCTTCTCTCATGATGTCACTACCAGTATAACACTGCTATAACATTACTGCTAGCCTTGCACGATTATTCATATCTGTACATTCATCCAAGCACATGGAGTAACAGGCTTTTATAAGTCAGTGGTGAGCTGCTGCCACATCACTTGCCATGCCCTGGACTTGACATTTAACAGTATTTCTGCTAAGTGGCATCTCAGAGATTCGTTGAATAGTTTTATCCTTGTTTGAGAAATTCTGAAAAAGGGAATCACACCCAGGCAACATGGCGATTTTGATAATATCCCCATCAGAGAGGGGCTTACCATGTTTTGCTATGCACAATGAAATTTGAAAAATGGCAGCTGTCAGATGATTTATTCTAGAAAGATAGTTGCATGATGTGTAACACACAACACTTTCATTACACAGAATACATAATGCTTTCCCATTGAGTTCAATCACTCCAAATGACTCTGTCCAGGCCTCCTAAAATGATCTTCCACTATTCGTTTTTGTTTCTATTTTACTGTACTTATTTTTGGGTGTTCAAGACTTGGAGTCTACAAAAACATTTTTGTAGCAAACATTATTAGTTAACACTAAAGAAATGGATATTCCCTGATTCAACAATCTAGGGCAGTAATTCTCACCTGGGGTTCTTTTTGAATTTGCTGACCACCAGCGCAATGTTCCACTGACCAACAGCTTTTGGCCTACTTTGAAAAAGCATTTCCAGACTTTAATTCACCTCCGCCGTACATGCGTTGGACCTACTTCTTTGAGAATCTCTATAAATAGGATGAAGTGAAGGTGTAGCGCACATTTCCCATACACAGGAGGCGTGCAGACCTCGATCATCCATACAAGCTCTATTTTCCCATTAGCAGAAGCCCAGGTTGGTTCCTATTTGCAACAGCCAATACAAAGTTCCCCCTGACAATCCCAGTACAATGAGTGCAATGTCCTCTCATATAACATACACACACACACACACACAGGGCATAGACAGCTGAACCCTGAACACCAACCTATCCCAGCACACCGAGCATTACACGGGTCATGTGATGTCAGGTAAATGCAACCTGCTGCTATGCAATGACATTGTAATCCTTCATGTACTGGACGCACAGAACAGATGTCAATAATGTATTTCATTCATGCAATATAAAGCAATCACACTCTATGACACAACCAATCCATTACCGGACACCAGCAATAAGCACCAACCTGATAAGACTGATAACCGGAAAAGAACATAAGAGCCCGCTGGTTCAGGCCAATGGCCCATCTAGTCCAGCTCCTGTATCTCAGTGGTCCACATCTATAATAAGGAGATAGCACATACTCATCAGGGCTAGTAACCTGTGATAGACTTTTCCACCAGAAATTTGTCTAATCCCCTCTTTAAAGGCATCTAGGCTAGATGCCATCAGCACAGCACAGTTACCACCTTAATTTATTTTGGTAACTAAGACATTGACACTAAGACAGAAAATGAACAACATATCTTCCTGGTAGGGTGCAGACAGCAAAAATAATTTTAATAAATAATATTTGTATCTCAAATTACAGCAACGTAGGGAGATTTAGTAAACGCATGCCAATTGCATAGCATTCAACAGGCACTTACGTTCTACCACAAGCTTTGTGTGGTCACCTGTTCCTGATTTAGGTATAGCAGACTGGTACTCCTGTCCCTGGGTTATGTAGCTCTGTTCAGGGTATTCAGCTTTCATATTGTACTTCTCATAACTAGCACAGTGCAAAACAAGATCCCCTCCATGTCTGCCTACCCCCCTCACTCACTTTCCTCTCTTCCTCTGTACTTTTACCCTTTCGATTCTGAATCAATACTCATCAGCTGCAATACTCATCAGCTGCAATACTCATCAGCTGCTTCTCCTCCCCAAAGCCTGGTATGCAGGGTCCGACAGAGGGACAACAGCACAGCCAATGGGAGGCCAGCTGAGGTGGGGAGCACGTGCCCACAGAGAAGGCTCTGAGTGTCCCCTCTGGCATGTGTGCCATAGGATCGCCACCACTTCACTAAATGGTAAATTGTACAAGTTAGATTTTCACCCGAGACAAATGCTTTCAGGCTCCATAGAAGTGATTGGGTAACTTTACAGGCACCTAAATCACTTCTACTGGTAAAATAAGGCACTAAGTGTAGTAAAGCAAGCTATAGCTGCAATTGTAGCCATTAATTTGTTTACCTTTTACTACCTTTGCATAGTGGTTACATCTGATAAGATAAAAGGTTAGGCAGGTGTGGGCAACACAGTTGGCTCAGTGGTTAGTACTCTTGATTTTGCAGCACTAGGTCAAAGATTCCAACCTCGGGCAAGGCATTATCTGCAAGAAGTTCTCACTGTTTTTGTGGGCGTCCTCTGGGCACGCCAGCCTCCTTCTGCATCCCAAGAACGTGTAGTTAGGTAAATAACCCCCCCTCAGAATTGGCCTTGGACTGTGCTAATAACATTTGACTATGGTAGGGACATTAGAACATTAAGGCTAGATTTCAGATTTAAAAGATTTCAGGTACGGATTCCTGTCTAAATGGCAGAATCATTTCCTCAATGTGCCATTGCAAACAATGACTGGGGTAATCATTTTTTTTTTTGACAAAATGACAAATTTGGGAACAAATGGTTGATTTTAAATAGACAAACCACATGGTTTATTTACAGATTTGGAACACATATTGCAATTTAGGGCAGACCAAAGAACAAGTAAACATCTTTTATACACACCTTGGCCATAGATAGAGCTTCTTCAAGAATAGATTTCTCATAACTCGTTCCACCTGGCAGAATCCCGTGTGGAAGGCAACTGGATTGTCTGTGAAGGCTTTAATGAACCCCTGTTTGTTCTTCTGCCGGTATAAACGCAGTATAAAGGCTTCCTGGCAGGACTGAATGATCTTATGTGCTCTGTACACAAGAATACCTGAATGGGACACATGATTGACAATCAACATTATTTACTTACTATGATCACAAAACTTATTTTTAGACAATTTTTTAATACCAGAAACATACTTTCTAGCTGTGGTGTGTTGCAATAATGCATGTGCTAAGAGTATTGTTATGTTTTTTCATGGCACCTAAAACACACTATGGCAGAACAACTATAACACATGCTAAAAAACAACACCATACATTATAGTGGGATGTATTACTAAAATTGATGCATGTTTGTTTTTTTAAGAAGAACTAAAGTTCCACTTTCTAGAATACAAGATTATGCAGGCAACTTATGCAGAAAGAGTCTGGTGATATCCTTTCTACAAATCCCCCTCCCACCTGCTTGATTGCTCTAGGTGTCGGGCAAAAAGCTGAGATGCAATTCCCAATTTAACTCCCATGCGTAATGCCGGCCAATCAAGATAGCCGAAGATCCTCTACAGAAAGTGAAGAAAGAAGATGATGGCGGTGCTATGCGAGGGAAAGGTGACAGGTAAGTAACACGGTTTAAGTTCCACTTTAACCATCTGCTGCATTTCCAGCCTATTTATCTAAATGGGATGTCTTAACGCAACACATAAAAATACTCACAATAACCTACAGACATCAATGCAATATACCAGGACGCCAGGGTCTAAACTGGCCCTTACAGTGGTTTTAAAACACTTTAATATCTTTCTTCTCTTCATATTTTTCCATATTGGAATATGTTTAGAAACTCAGAATGATGAACAAGTCAACTTAAAGGTCACAGTAAATAAAATAACAAATAATTTGGTGCAATTTTAAAGCCATAATGAAAAGTAAATGTATACATATACAGCCAATAAATCAAAAAATATTGCTTATCCAAAAACACAGAAAACCACCCCTTTAGTTATGAAAAGGGGACCTCATGTACAGGGCATGTGGAGTTGAAGTTGAAGACAATTTTGGGTACCTGGAGTCAGAGTCTAAAAAAAAAGGGGCCCAATCCGACTCCTGATAAATTCAAAATTATAATAAAAAAAATGACAGCAAGTTCAAACGTCCTATTTCACAAACAATAGTCACAATTAAGTACTTCTCAGATGTAAGAATAAAGCCCAGTGCATAGTTGTATTTGTACTAGTGTGAAGTTCAGCGGAGCTATTATACAACCTGACATTCACATTACTGAACATAGTAGGTTAGGTTGAAAAAAGACATAAGTCCATTAAGTTCAACCACTAGGGAAATACACAAAGGTTTATAAAACATAAATATCCTAGATATTAAACTCAGTAAGACATAGTTGGTCCAGAGGAAGGCAAAAAAAAAACCCTAGTATAATTTGCCGTAACAGGGGAAAAAAATTCCTTCCCGAGGCAATCGGATGTTCCCTGGATAAACAGTCACTGTTTTTTTTACTTTAAAGCCTTATTACCCAGTTATATTCTGTGCTTCTAGAAAAACATCTAGCTTTTTCTTAAAGCAATCTATAGTAGTTGCTGAAACTATTTCCTGAGGGAGCTGATTCCACATTTTCACAGACCTTACAGTGAAGAATCCCTTCCTTATCCGGAGCTTAAACTTATTTTCCTCCAGACACAAAGAGTGCCCTCTTGTGCTTTGTAATGATCTTACAGTGAATAATGGGAAGAGAGTTCTCTATATGGATCATTTATATATTTATAAAAGGTGATCATATCCCCCCTTATACGTCTCTTCTCAAGGGAGAATAGATTCCGTTCAGCTAATCTCTCCTCATAGCTGAGCTCCTCCATTCCTTTTATTAGTTTAGTTGTCCTTTTCTGCACTCCAATTCAACAATGTCCTTTTTGTGAACTGGTGCCCAAAACTGGACTGCATATTCCAGATGTGGTGTGACCAATGCTTTGTACAGGATTATGTCTCCATCTCTGCAGCCTATTCATCTTTTATTACAAGAAAGTACTTTATACTATACAAGAAAGTACAAGAAAGTACTTTATACTATACTATACTAGCTTTATATATTGCAGCTTGGCATTGCATGCGGTTATTAAGTCTATGATCTACCAGAACCCCCAGATCCTTTTCCATTTCTGACGCCCCCAAATGTATTCCCCCCAGACAGTATGAAGCATGCATGTTGTTAGCGCCTTAAGTGCATAATTTTACATTTATCTATATTAAATGTCATTTGCCACTTGGTTGCCCATTCAAACATTAGATTCAGGTCTGCTTGTAGATTATAGACATCCTGTATGGACCTAATTCCATGACATAGTTTGGTGTCATCTGCAAACACAGAAATGGTACTTTTAATCCCAAACTCTATATCATTTATAAAGATGTTAAACAGTAAAGGTAAAAACACTGAACCCTGGGGTACGCCACTAATAACTTTAGACCATTAAGAGTATGGAGCATTAATTACAACTCTCTGGATGTGATCTTTAGGCCAGTTCTCTATCCATTTACAGATTGACTTTTCTAAACCTATTGACCCTAACTTGCATATTAACCGTCTGTGGGGTACAGTGTCAAATGCTTTAGCAAAGTCCAAGTATACTATATCAACTGCTACTCTACTGTCTACCTGTTTACTTACTTCCTCCTAAAAGGAGAGTAAATTTGTTTAACAACTTTGGTTTTTATTGAAGCCATGCTGACTATCACTTATAATATTAGTTTCTAGCAGAAACTCCTCTATGTGGTTCTTTATCAAACTCTCTAGGACGTTTAACTAACCGGTCTGTAGTTACCTGGTAATGACTTTGCTCCCTTTTTGAAGATAGGAACCACATTGGCCTTACGCCAATCCATCGGTATCTTGCCAGTGACTAAAGAGTCTCTAAAAATTAGAAATAATGGCTTTGCAATAACCAAGCTCAGCTGTTTGAGGACACGTGGATGAAATCCATCAGGTCCTGGTGCTTTGTCAACCTTAATTTTTCCCAGCTGTTTCTCATTCATATCAATTCTGAGCCATTGTGACTCATTTAAGGCAGTGACATTGCTATTATGAATTTGGACTTGAGCTCTGCCATTTTCCTTTGTGTACATAGAGCTTAAAAAAAGTGTTTAGTAAATGTGCTTTTTCTTTATCCCCAGTTACCAACCCAGCGACATCCTTTAAGGGGCCTACATGCTCAGATCTGATCTTTTTGCTATTAAAATATTTAAAAAATTTTGGGGGGTTTGCCTTACTTTTCTTTGCAATCTGTCTTTCATTTTGAAGTTTTGCACATTTTATCTCCTTTTTAAAACGTTTGTTATATTTTTTAAAGTTTTCAAATGATTAAGCTGATCCTTCATTTTTATATTTTTGGAACGCCCTTTTCTTGTTCCTTAAGGCTTTTTTAACATCAGCTGTGAGCAACATAGGTTTTAATTTTAGCCTCTTAAACTTATTACCCATTGGAATATAAGTTTCAGTGTGCTTTTGTAGAACAGACTTGAAACATTCCCATTTCTGTTCTGTGTTCTTTGAAGACAATATTTTCTCCCAGTCCAAGTCACAGTAAATTTGCTCTCTTAACCACCTAGCCGTTATGCCCGTACGAAGGTCGGGCAAAAAAAAATGGCTAGGATGGTTAACCCCGTAATTTTGTCACA